>NW_025941113.1:680034-816357 GCF_000764305.2 Hyalella azteca | reverse complement strand
ATATTTCAGACAAAAATAGGACTTTTCCAGACTAGCCCCTGGGGCCCTGGTCCATCCACATCTTGATCTTCTCTAGTTGACACTTGACGGCGTGTTCCACGCCACCAGAGGCGATTCTCGCCGTAATCTGGACTGTCCATCCACATTCCACATCACGGACCAATCCGACCAAAGAACCACTCGTCATCAGAGCTCCAAACGGAATCCACACGTCAGACTCAATCACTCAGAGTGACAGACGGTCAGTCGTCAACGTACAGACAGATATACAGAATAGTAAACAATTTTAGGTAAGATTATCACAAATTCCTAAAACACGGATTTATGTAAAATAATTAGAGCATATTTTGACCCACAGGGATTTTTGTCTTTCAGTTCAGCTTTCTTGCTACATCACGTAGATCGAGAAACGTAAACAATACCGTCATTCTCGTGACGGATTGGTTGTCTGGTTTAATAGCATTTTGGGGATTGGTTAACGCCCGTGTCATCACTGAGATCAGTGACGCCAAGGGCGAAAAACCAACTACATCCGCAAAAATGAGCTTCTCAAGGGTCAACCTTATAGAGGAACCATTAGCTCCACAAATATTCGTAAGTGATTACTCTTTCATGTTACTCAATCAAGCAATGAGGCCATTTTAGCATTGATTTTCATTGGAAAATTTGGATATAATTCTTAAAATATGGACAAAATACATATTAAAATTCAGGTTCACAATTTTTCTATACATATTATAAATTTATAATTAATTTAGCCGAGATTGTGAAATCAATCACCTACTATGTAGGTAGATTATTTTTACAGTCTGATAGCGAATAAAATTCTCTTAAAATAATTTTAAAAATAAAAATTTGTGAAATCCCCGTTGAGTCGGGTACCTAATACATATAGCGAGAGGTTTGACTATATTAAGCAGGGTATACTATATCGGTAATCATTTTGGTATGGCAGATAACAGGTTTCATTAGCAATTTCTTTTATACCGTATTTGCATAGAATAAAATATCAAATACTTCAATAAGCGTTGTTAAAAATCTGGCAAAATAGAATTTTAAAACAAAAAATACATTTCCATAAATCTGAATGCAGATACCGATCAATAAGTGCCTTCACGACTCAGTCGAGTCGCAACTCTTGACCGTGGTAGATGTGCAGCGCGTGGTCTCACAGTGAATAACTGGACAAAATTTTTTATCTGAAGTTGCATCGACGAATCAACACCACACCCGTTTCACACAATGTCAGATTTAGATATTTTAAAAAGAGAATGGGATAAGGCCTTGTCAGATTTTTGTAGTGCTGAAGTTTCAGATAAATGGTGGTCTCATGTAGTCGAAAAGTATTCCAGCGAAGACAGAAAGTATCACAATCATGATTATTTATTAAGAACATTTCAATTCGTAAAGGAAAACATAGAAAAATTAAAATCACCGCAAGCAGTTGCCATGGCCATATTTTTCCAGAAGTAAGTACATATTATAATCATTCATGTTTTTTTTAGATTCACAGCAGACGTTTTCATTTATTTATTGAAGTTGAACCATAGATAAACATCACCTTGAATAATTTCAATGGAATATTCAGTGAGCAGGCCGTCGATGAAATAATTTCTACCCATGCATAACGGTTTTATTTATATAAGATAGCTGTGCAACGCTAAATTGTTTCTTACGTCAATGACTTCGAGAGATAAACATCAGAGAAAGGAAAAAACGTACTTACGAACCGCGCACTAATTAGACCGAAAACCATTTATTGAAAATTAAAGCTGAATAAAAACCAAAGTTCACTTAAAGATTAGCGTGTAATTTTGAAGTTACGTTATGAAGGGGGAGTGGGATGTGTTCCTTTCTGTGTGGTTTTGAACATAGGCCATACGATGTGACGTGATGAAAAACATGTATTAATTCATGAATGATTCACTAATCTTGTGTCGCGTCTATCGTTCCCCCAGACTGGAGTACGACCCAAGCTCAGGCGACGGCGACGCTGCCTGCGTGGAGAGATACAAACAATTCCTGCAAGAAGCTCAGATCGACCACGAAGAGGTCGATCAATATTTTTTTTTCCAGATCAATATTCATAAAAAAAATATTCAGCTACGGGATGCCAGCGTTAAATCAGCTTAATACAAATGATACTTCAAAGTTTCTTTTTTAATAAGTACAGTGCAAAATTACTCTTGATTCTGTTAATCGCTCTTCAACTATGTATTACTAATTGTTATTAATGAAAGTGCCTACATTTTGCTAAGATATTTTGTTTCTGCAGTGAAAATGTTTCTTAATATGCAGGAAGTAAAATGTACATTAAACTTTATTTTAAACCTCCCATTCTTCAACTGGAACACTTCAGACCTTTTTTTTGCAAGAATTCAGGTATTATACCATATAAAATTTAATAAGATTCAATTCATGATGAGAAAAATATAGAAAAACCCACAATTTTCATTGGAATCGCGTTCTACTGCAGGACGAGAGAGCGAAATGCACCTTAGAGCTGCTGGAGGCGAGCAAAAGTAACCTGACGGAGGAGCACATGACGGTGGGGAGCAGCGGGGCGGAGGACCGCCACTACCTCCTGGACGCGCTCATCGCCGTGCTGGGGGCGCCGCCCCCCGAGTACGAACTGTATACGGCCAGGGTGCAGGCCGAGTATACCCATCTCTCTGATGCTGCCTACAAACAACTCAGGCTCAAGGTACAGGAACTACTTGCTTCCCTATACGAAATAGGTGTATATAAAGTATTGGCTTAATGTAATGATGTATGAAGAATGTATACAAACCATGAGAAGAGGTTGGAAAAGAAATGCTTATATGCGACTCTAAACTACCGTTTATTATATCAATGAAACATTAATTACATAGGCGCATGATCAAACTTTGCATCGGCAGCTGTTTCATTATTTATAGCCTTGACATGAACTTTCTGGTCCTCTTATTTAATATCTTCAGTGTTATTGGTAGATCAGCAGCTCAGGCGCATTTGCTTTTAATCTGAAGAAATCACAACAACCTGAAGATTATCAAAATTACTTGGCGTTGATAATCCCTGATAAAGAAGCTTGAATACAAATAATTACTGAGCTAACACTGTAATTAATGTAATTTAAAAACTGTCCAGAAAGCAACAATGTCAAAAAGAAATCATGGTGTTTGGATTATCATAAAATTTTCCTGCTTATAAAATAAAAATAACAACTCCTGTAACTGAAATGCTTTCTCCTCAGATTCTGCAATCTTTGCTGCTCATCCCGAATGTTTATGCCACGCGGGAATTCCAAGAGCGCTACGAGAAGCAGGCCCGAGAAAATATACGCAAGGAAATAGAGAAACTGAAGCAATCGCAACATTGAGATCGCAAGCGCAATTCCAGAATTGGAATTCAAGTCAACTGCAACGAACTCTACGCTTGCTATACTACCAATCACTAATTCAGTAGCATAAGTGAAAGAATTTTTATACTACGTTGAAATTTTTTCTAAAGAAGTTCAGATTTATTACCTCGAAAATATAACTGAGAGCATAAAGAGCAAAATTATCCGGCGAGTCAGCAAGCGTTTCGATGTCATTGCAATGAAACTGAATGAGGACTGCGCATGCCAGTCACAAGCGATAGTGAACAGTTTTTATCTGCCTAATCGCTAGGCTGTATTGACAATCCTTTTGATCATTTCTCATTCAGATTGACAGGGCTACATTCTGGGTCTAGCATAATGCAATGCTCCTGATTTCAAAAATTGTTTTTATCTTTACATCAAAGCATTAAAATAACGTTTTTAAACGAAGTGAACACGGTTTGAGCTTATTCTAGTGGTGGAAGGTCGTCTAGAATGATTCACGGAAACTTATTCATTTGAAAGCGCAATAAAAAAAAGAACTAGTTTCTTTACAATAAAAATTTTATTGGAAAAGACATTACCTGAATTTCGTGGTTTGGTGTATGTTGTTCTTCAAATGAAATAGGGTCCTTGGACAGTCATTGTCAACAATTAATTTAAGATAACCCCGTAAAAAATTACATAACGGCATAAAAAATCCAAATCGGGGGATCGGGCCGGCCAAAGAAGGTCATTTTTCAAAAGTGACATTCTTGACCAATACCACACGCGGGCACAGAGCATATGTGCAAGCAGTTGTAAAAACCACTCAATCATCCAGCACACAAATTTGAAAAATGGTGATTAATTCGATTTTTACTCATGGACACATAATAAGAAAATAATGCATAATTACCTAAAAGACGTTTCATATACTAGCCATCAAACCAATTTCGAACCAAAGATATGGATGCATTTCTAAATAATATAATTTATAGCACGTCCGAACCCTTTGTATACAAACGATAAATTGCCCAAAATCATTGCTAATTTTATTTGAAGGCATTATAACGAGAGCGTTCAGGAGGTTGAATGAAAAACGTGACGCAGAAATGTATCCTCAAGAGTTTTTGTGAGTGAACCTAATAAAGTCAACTTGTACATCGACGGAGGTTTTCTTGTGGAAGGCGTAGGTCTTGGGGAGATCGTAGCGCAGTTCCGCGACGACCTCCCCAGCGAGTCCCAGTGTAGAGGCCTTGCGGATGACGTGCTTCCTGGTAGAGCTTTTGTGCAGACTGTACACGGCCCCTTGGGTCAGAGCGCCCGCTACCTGTCCAGGTCAAGTGAGGTTAAATACATGAGGTTCTGGTTAGTGAGGATAAATACTAATGGTCACGTGAGAGCAAATTAGGTGAAGTGAAGAAATGTCCATGACGTAATTGTAATAGTCTGTCAATGCACTTATTCAAACTTTATTATATGATTCAGGAAATTTATTTTCAATTTATTGCTTATTCCAAATGAGTAATTAGGCTTGAGAGTAAGTAGTACGAAATGTTTCATGGCTTATTAAATTAAAAGTCATATGAAACTCATTGAAAATAATGATAGATTCCGACTCACTTCAAGAAATTTGAGATCTGTTCCTTGATTATTTTTGGTACCGAATGGAGGGTTAAGAATGACCGTATCGAAATGATTTCTCCAGCGAGTGCCGGCGTCGGTGAGCAGCTGAAGAACGTCGGTCTGGACGAGCTCGATACATGGCAGCTCGAACTCACTCAGGTTCTCCTGACACACCGCCAGAGCCGCACCGTCGATATCAAAACTGCAGCAAAACCATCAACATTGTAAACCTGGCCCGTAGAATACCGAGCATTATCTACAATTCACTGACATGTTTGACATTGAAACCTGCCCTTCATCGACAATGAGTCTATAATGCGAACAGACTAAAGAGAAATAGTTTTCGTAAAAGCTTAATGTAGGTGCTCGAGGTTGCGGCCATTCAAGAAGAACTAACCCAGTGACGGCAGCAGCTCCCAACATGGCTGCTCCAAGAGCCAGTACGCCGCAGCCACAGCCCAAGTCTGCCACAGTTTTGCGCTCGACGTCACCGTACTGCACGTGAGCAGCATGCAGGAGATGAGCAGCAATATGAGCCGGAGTCACGTACTGCTCCAGAGCCACCTTCGGCTCCTGGAAGCCCTGCACTTCTTGCAGGTGCGCCTCCAACTGCCTCAGCTTCATTGCACCTGATCCAAACAACGACACGAACGCCGTAAGAAGAAACGTTTCCAATATCAATGTAAATTGCCATCCCAATCCAGTGTAGAAACACTCATTAAAAGTCTAATGATAAATTAGCCTAACTATAATTCAGGTATATAGTACATAGAAATAGTTCAGGAATTGAATAAGGAGCGATTTACAGGTCAACCAGCAAGATAAGTAGGTTAAAAATTGGGATTGTGAAGAATTCAGAATATTTTTCTAGCGCGCACGGTACCTCCTTGTCAACTGGTACACGGCACCTCATGTCAACTGGTACACGGCACCTCATGTCAACTGGTACACGGCACCTCATGTCAACTCACCGGCTTGGCGGGTGGGGTAGGATCAAGTCTCGGCAGGACAGGAAGGATGAAGTTGCCGAAGGAGGAGTCCGTAGGAATGAAGTAACCGAAGCTGTGCGTGGTCGCGCTCAGCAGCGTGGGGCGTTGGCTGGTCGCCGTGCCGGCCAAGTGGCCGTCGGTGCCGGACTGCCAGCCCTGAGTTGCCGTATTCTCAGAAATAGTTACGAGTTCGTAACTATGATCACTGACAGCTTTTCAAGTTAAACCTACTAGTATCAGATAAGAAATCGGCCGTTACGAGTACTTAGAGCGCCACGTGTCCCACGTGGACTTGAGCGAGTTTTGATTGTACGGCCTCTGTTCACAAAACGCTATCCTGCGATAATGTAATGAGTAATTTTGTACACGTTCCAGGAAAGTCGTGTGTCATCATTTTTAAACTCGTCGAAGAAAACACACCAACTATACATGGATCATCAGTGCCCTCAATAGAACACGCTGAGACGAGTACAAATGCTGTGCCAGTTACAGACAATTTCATTCATTGCTTTAAATTTTGATTTAACAAATAAGAGATAACTCCAATTAAAACCCATCAATAGTATGGATAAATTATAGTGCATGAGCATAGCAGATTATTTAGTTGAGAATAAAGTCTTAAAGCAAATGTGCTCAATCGAATAAGAAATATAGAAGACTTGGACTTTGGATTTAGTATTAAATTGACATCGACAACAGACTGATTACAAGAGTTATACTATCCATTATCGTATTTTATCGAGTCTTCCATTAATAATTCATATCGAGTCCTCCGTGAAACGTCATCCCTGAATAATTCCTCTCGATTCTTCCACGAAATGTAATTCATGAATAATCCCTATCGATTCCTCATTGAAAAGTCCTGCCTGAATAATTCCTATATATACCCCAATAAATAATTTAAGAGTAAGTGGTAGGCTCACGCCCTAACCGTGCTCTGGTGGACAGTGGTGGCGGGAGCGAGGGCCTGCGACGCGCCCTGCTTCAAGAACATCTGCTTCTTGAACTGCAGGTCCTCTAAGATCTTGCGCTGAGGGTTGCTGGTGCTGCTACTGGTCACGCTGTCTGAAATTTACCAAGTTAGCAATACCAAATATTTCTCATTTACGGATCAATTGAAAATATATTTCAGACCTAAAATTTATTCGAAGTTTTCTAAAATCGCTGTTCAAATTAAAGTTATTCGTCCAAGAAAAGCTGCGTGGATAAAAAACTCATTTTTCGCAGTGGTTGAAGTACAAGATGAACGGCCCAAGCATCGAAGAATAAAAAGTGTCGAGTTTACTAAAACAGCAAATAATATTTGAATGAATGTGTTATTTCAAGATCGTAGACGCGTATGGTACCAGAAATAAATAATTTCTCCTTATCAGCTGGCATTGTAAACCGGTGAGAAATGAAAGCACCCTTGAAAAAATAAATCAGTTCGATGTTTCAAATTTCTTCAACTATCGACATTCAGACAAGGAGCCGAACCATGAACAGTTCTAAGGAGAAGCAAGATTAATATATCTGATCTTAATATTTAAGCATATATCCTGGGAGATTAGCAACGTATTTAGTCTGCATTTTCGTACCTCTGGGAGGGACGGTTGGGGCTGCCATATCAGTACGTGCGTCTCATGCTCGCAACACTAATTATAATATGTCGCTAAGAACACTATTTTTTGTGCTACTAAATAGACTTAATGTAATTTAAACGAGCAATGCAAATAATATAAGCAATGAAACCTAATTTATATGAGAAAATATCAATGTAATTTAATCAATTTAAGAAAATACCAAAGTAATTTAATCAATTTAAGAAAATATCAAAGTAATTAAATCAATTTAAGAAAATAGCAATGTAATTTTATATTAATCCAGCCAAAATTACAAACTTTGCACTCAAACGAGGAAAAATAGCATTAAAAACAGTAAAACAGACTCATTCATAATACGGTGCTCACAAAAAGTGACATCTTGGATAATTGTCTTGTACTGTACTAATAAAGTCGATTACAGTGATATGCTGTTTATGAGATCTTATAGGAAATCTTTCGCAGCGAGTCACTATCTCATCAAAAAAGAAATCGGTGGCTCAACAAACCATGTACTGTATGTTGCATTTCAACGGCACGCAAGTTACCTCGCCAAAAGTTAGCTTCTATCGACAGGCGAAGCTGATTCCTAGCAGCTCTTGGCAGTATGACAGGCAGAAAATTATACGAAATGAGTTTAGAGGAGATTTAAAAAAAAATTTATATCGCGCGGATAGCCCCAGTTTAACCGTCGCAATTGATCAAAGCTGATCGTCACTAGCAAATTGGCGCTCCGACCGCATCACTTGAATCAACTAGCGTGAACATTTACCTGGCATGAAATTTTACTCCGATTAATGAAGATTAGGCAATTGAACCTTGGGGTCTCCAAATCTGGGCAAAGAATAGAATAAACAACAATATCAAACTAATTCCTACGTTTGAGTCTTGATATATTAGTAAATATATTGATATACGTTGGAAATATTAAGGAGGCGACTCAGGACCGGGGGAAACGCCACGAACTTCCCCAAGCGAAAGCCGGTTTGCAGGCCTTCACATCGTTAGTGGAAGTTTAAAAAAATATGGTGAATTTTAAGAATTTAATTACAAATAAACCAAATTGCTTTAGTTCCAAAGTTACCGAGCTTCCACTAACGAGAAGACCATTGAACGGCCTTCACCCCATACGGAATGAACCAATTTCTTACAGATACTAATAGGTTAGTAAAAACGCTCAGAAGGCGAGTACTTTATTGATCACTCAATACAGGAAAATATGTACATATTAGGAACAGGAATGATTGCTGGTTTTTCAGAGCGACTTCTGATGGTGAAACAAAACAATGGAGGTCTGGTTTCTGGTAGCAGTCCGCCGCTTGAGGGCCAACTTGCTTCTAAATCAAGTGCAGTAGGGCAATGAAACGAACCAACGTAAGAAAATATGTCTTTAGTTGTGAGCAAATGTCGCAGATGTAAAATAACAATAAAATAAGCTGGTGGCCGGTCACAACTTCTAGAATTAAAATTAGGCAACATCTTCCCACGCTATAATACTGAAATTAATTCTGGTGTTACTTCTACTTTGATAAATGAAATTAGTCAAAAATGAAGAAACACCAATTTGTTTAGACAAAGTAAGATCATCAAGTTAAATTACTGGATGATTAAGATCAGCGGTAAAGAAGAAAGATGCTCAAATGGTTCGGAGTAGTAGATGAATGTTTATATACTCGCCTATATTTTACAACATTATTACAATTATTTCAATATTACACCAAACCAAAAGCTTTAATGATAAGCTAAAATCGATTATTTCAACCGATTCTCCGAGGACTACAGTTACAACGATGTACTCGAATAATTTGTACACTGAATCGCAGCTTTCGAGGCTCTTCATCTCACAGTCTTCACATAACAGAACAAAGACCTGACATTTCAAGCCCAGCGCGTCTGATGCCCTGGTCGTCAAGCTGCGCGTTTTCGAAGCGCGGATGCAACTTCAGGTCCGGCGTGAAGGGCGGCGGGATAAATTCGTCCCACTCGATGATGTCATCATCTGAATCGACGCCTTCAACACCTGAAACAAAATTAACGTCTTTTAATTTTAAATAAATCAATCTCTTATAATAATCAGAGCCCTGATATTTTTAATGAGATTTCATGACCGAATCGAATAGACGTTTCTTATCAATTCATATAAGTGTAGAACAAGAGTATGGAATGTGGTCATGTAAGTTCAAGATGTATCAAGACTAGTAATTAGTCAACAAAAATATATCGGAAGTTTAGAAAAATGTTCATGAAATCTATAACTAGGATTTTAAAACTGAACACACACAACTCGGGACTGGAAGAAATTCACGCCACTTAGCGCTGTCAATGATTTAAAAAATAGTTAAGTTAGCTAATTGTTACTAGCCTTCATCCTCCGCAACGCCGTTCTCATTTGCATTTGTGCTGCTATCTTTTCCGTCATTCGTTTTCTCTTGGGAAGTAGGGGAAGATGTGCCATCAGTGGCAAGATTGCTGTCATCCCCTATGACGGTGATAGCGGATTTTTCAGCAGAGTCGGCAGGGATGTCTTTGTTGGTGGCCTTGGCAAGCAGCCCTCCCAGGGCGCCACTGAGCCTGATGCGAGGTAGGGGCGCCGTCGCAGGGTTGGTGTCAGGAGCTTCGTTCTCTTCGACGTTGCCGTCTATGGTGGACGTGAGAAGTGTGCTACGGGACGCTGACATGTCCCCTGTAGTGTCGAGGATCATGCTCGCCTCGTCCTCTGCCGCACTCTGAAGTGAAATAAAACATCCAGGTGAATAATAGCTATCTGCTCGACGGCGAAATTTGTAAAATAGTCAGATTTATATCCATAATGATATTACATAAAGGGAAAAAGACAAATAATTTTTTATTGGAATTAAACATATTGGCAGTTAGTCGTAGTGGTGGTGCCGGCACAACCACTACAGCCAAACTAATAAATACCATATGCATTTTCTAGAATAAATAGCGACAGATAAGAAAAAAATGAGTAAAAAAACAGATGAAATATCACTGAAAAATGATTAAATTAGAGAAAATTAGGTGAAAAGATCAACAAAGAACATTTCCCAGAGTCATGGCGAGTAAATAGAGGAATTGTACGCAGAAACGACGGTCAACTGTACCTGGTCCATCACCTCGATTCCTTCATCCAGAGGATGCTCCTCGATCTCAGGCTCGTCGGGCTTCTCTTGCTTCACGAAGACACCGTCCTGCAAATCATCACAAGCTCTGTAGTCAATACGCTAAAAATACATCTATAAATAAGGCAAGCAAAAAGGTGAGGAGGTCGTGAGTTGGCAAATGAATGCACGTTGTACAATTTTAATAATATTAATCATTATTACTAACAAAAATAAATAAACCTTTGTGGCAAGAATAACTCACTACATATTTGAATTCTGGTTAATGTGTACGTGCAGATAGATTCAAGTGATTCAGTAACATACCACAAAAGATCCCGACTGCGTGATTTCTATGGCGTCCAACGGTTCTTCTTTGATGCGGACGGCCGGCACGTGCATTTCTGAAATTTATTCAATATAATTTTAAAATAAAACAATATTTGGTCGGTCATTAAAACTAGAAACCTCAACAGACATTTACAAACGACAAATAAATGCATATCAATGAGGCAACTACACTGAAGCTGAGATACAGTATGTGCCTCGAGCTAAGGTAGATCGAGAATTTTTGCAATCAAAATTCAATTAGAATCACAAATTCTACAACACTAAAATAGTGGCTAACAGAAATAACTTCGGCCTAGTATACTCTTATTAAAAGGATCCACTTACGAACAACAGGCTTCTTCTTCTTTTTCTTCTTCTTCTTCTTTGGCTGTGCCGAAGAATTTGCAGATTGCAATGAGTCGCCCTCAGCGTCTGCAGGAGTGGCAGGCGCCGCTACCGCGTCAGCTGATGCCGGGGTGCTGGCGGCGACACAATCAGCAGGAGACGTCGTGGAGTCGGTAGGAGGCATTGCAGGATCAGGGACAGGCGAATCAATGGCAGGCTCTGCAGGATCCTTAGGTGCTGGGAGATCAGGAGCAGCCACTGTAGGATCAGTGCTAAGTGATACAGGAGCAGGAACATTCGCAGCAGGATCAGTGACAGTCTTTGTCGGATCCAAGTCAGTTTTTGCAGGATCAGCCTCAGGTGCAGCCGATGACGCAGCGACTGCAGCAGAAACTATTCCATCTCCTGAGCCAGCCGAGGTGCCAATCAGGTCAGCAGCAGCAGCAGCAGCAGCAGCAGTAGTAGTAACAGGTTCAGAGTTAGAAGAAACTTCTTCTTGAGCTGAAACATCTGCCGGCACAACAACCTCCTTATCGTCGTCTTTAACGTCCTTCATCTCGTTCTCTTGCTTTTGTTGGGCTTCAAGTCTTTCCTTTTCCTCGGCCTCTTCCTTCGCCCTTTTTGCATTTTCTTCCCTCTCTTTTTGCTGCTCACAAAACGCGTTCATGGATAATTATATAAGTTTAAGTTGGATACAAATTCTTGAAAACTAACATATAACGTCGCATAAAACAATCCATTTAAATTCACAAATATGAAATAATCAAAATTCCAAATCGTTGAACAAAAATGCTCAGCCTTCAGCAGTCTTGATATACAAAACCCATAGACTAACTCTGACACGTCCAAATCATTAGAAATAAAGTAAAGGACAAATTTGAGTTTGCAAAGTTCAACGACAATCCACTTACCGTATCCTAGAACAGACATGAAAACGAAAAAATTATTATATGAATTCGCTTGAGCTTTACTAAGCAAAAAAATCATCACTAGCATATTGTAGTGGTTGATATGACATTAGTTAAGCCCCAGCAGCCAGGTGATCACCTCAAACTAAGATATATAAGGTATTCTTAATTATTAGCACATAACATGAAGTTCCAGTAACCAAAATATACCAAAAGCGCATTTAATGAACAGCGATTTTTCATGAAATTGGCGATTAACAGACTATAATCACTGACAAAAACGGACTCTATGGTAAAAGTCTCAGAATCAGAATATAGTAATTATCTTAGATTTTAACATCGAAGAATTTTGTTTGAGTCTAAATTCTAGGATTGCAGTGATGACCTTCAAATTCGGTAAGAAAACTTAATTTTCTACTAATATAGAATAAAAGTTCCTGGTGAACATTAATGGATACAGCCTAATTGGCGGGTAAAATCGATTTGCATTTACGTGAAATATGAAGTATTATTGCTTCTTGAAATTTTTCTGAATTTGACAACATCAATCTCAGTGTATAGAAGTCGAGCAAGGACAATTCCTACTAGAAGAACTCTCAAGAAACAGGATAAAACATGAAAACTGCCGTTGAGTTATTCCTTGCAATAATGTAAACACTAAACCCGAGTAGAATTCAAAACACGAAAAAGAACCTGAGAAGAATACGAGCCACGAAAAATGATGCAATGGTAAAATCAAAATAGTAAGAAGAGTTCAAGCAATTTTATATGCGGAATGAAAGCAGTTTAACTTAGTGAAGAGTTCCTCATATGTCACCTTGACGAGGTCCTGATAGCAGCTGGGATGGTAGTTGGCACCGTCCCTGGCGACGGCGTTCCTGTAGTGCCACTCGTCCGTGTGGTGCTGGAAGAACTGACTGAAGGTGTCGCGGCACACAGGGCACACACCCAGACCAGGCTCTTCACTGTCCACTGGCACACTGGCTTCAGTTTCCTCGTCCTCGTCCCTCGAAGTGTCGCGTAGCAATCCTGCACCACCAGCGCCACTCTCATTCTCGAACATACTAGGCACTGCAATGTAAACGAAGAAATTAATTTCAAAGGTTTGGCTAATATTTTGGGAAGCAACTGTAATGTTTTCAATTCATAAAAGGCAGTGTTGACTATAACGTTGATACAAACAGCAATACATTAGTAGTAGAACAATTAAAAATTTACACAGCAAGCGAGGAAATCATTGAAATTTAATCATATATACAAATTTGTGTAACATTAGTACAAATTTAGCAGATGTAATATTTATCTTATATTTATTAATCAGCATAGAGAATGAGCCTGAACTGGCCTAATTAAACAAAGTAGGAATTTGTTCACACTTATGATGGGGCAATCGTGCGCATACATGACAAATAATTAAAATATAATTCAACGGAAATGAACAAAGTAGCTTGCCTCTTTCATCGACGTCTTCGATTTCCTCATATTGCATCCAGTCGTCCAGTGGAATGTACATTTTCCTGGTATTGGCCTTCTTGGTGCTCTCTTGCTCACGCTTGTTTTGCCTGAAGTGCCAGTCTAGATGCTGCGAATAATGCACCGTCTGCTCAGCGGGGTACCGCATGCCGCATGACGAACATTGCATGCCACGGTACAAATATGCCACTAGGGGGCTGCTGCGCCTGCACAAACAATATTTCATTTTAACATAAACATCACATGACATAGCAGGATTAATGGCTGTTACGACGACTGATTGGGAATTATTTCAGAATTCGAAAATGTTCACGCAAATTCAAATGAATAAGAGTTCAAAGTGTGAACACTGGTCAATTCTAGAATTGAAGGAATGTTTCTAAATCAGTAAGTTAGTGAAGTATTAATAAGAAATTATCACTAAAGAAATCTAAAATTTAAATTTAGTGCGTGTATTACCTTCTTAATTGTTGTGATTTGAACAGGGAATCCATCTTAGCGACACTACTAGGTTTTGGCTCTGCTCCTTCTTCAGGCTCCAGCCAATCTTCATCGTTAACATCGATGGCAACAGGTTTCTTTGGCTTGGCCTTAAGGTCTTCCATCTTCTTTACTTGAATGCTTGGAGTTATACTAGTTTCCTTAGCAGAGCTAACTTCAGTAACGGAGCTGTCTTGGGTGGCCTTGCTCACACTAGTGACGGAGCTTTCTTTTGCGTCGGATGAAGCGTCTTTAGGAGGTTCAGTGGCGTTGGGCTTACCGATGATACCGACTTTGATGAGCGTCTGCAGCAGAGAAGACACATCTAGAGAAGGCAAGCCTGAAGAGGGTGCTGGCGAGGGTGTCACGGCTCTAGGGGTGACTGAACGCGGAGGCGGCGATTGGGAAGGTCCTTCGTTGGTGATGTAAGCGCCAGGGACGACTGCGGATGTTTTTGCTTCAGTCGCAGCTCCTTTGGGGCTCGGCGAAAGCGTGGGGAATGGTGGGGGTGCTGACATAGGTATGGAGGTTTTAGTCACGGGGACTTCAGGTGCGACGGGGAATGGAGGTTGAGGAGTCGAGGGAAGTTTAGAGAATGCAGCAAGGCTTGATGGAGGTGTTGGTGGTGGTTGTAAAGCACCTTTGTTGTACTTATTTGCGAGACGACCTGTCGTTTGATAAAGTGACCGCGTGAGGGCAGGGTAATTGGGAATGAGCACGTCACAGTCCATACCGATGACGGTTGTCTCGCCAGGTATGATATCGGGAGGCAAGGCAGAGAAGCTCAGGTACTTGCGAATCTGGCGCACACTAACACTTGTGGGTAGCCCGCCATAAGAGACGGGGAAATTCACTGTGTTGATATTGACGGTTAAAAATTTATTTACAAACTTCAACACGTGAATTTTTCCGTCAATAGTGATTCGTTGAGGCTTTGCGTCCAAGTACACAGGCATCATGCGTTTCGTGTTAGCATTAACCACAAGCGAGATTTTGCCAAGAAGGAAATCTCGATTGGTTTCTTTCCCAATTGTAACGCTGGGAGGTCTGCCATCCAAGCGGATAGTGCGGACGCGGCCAGCAAGGTGGATGGTAATGGGTTTGCCTCCAAAGAAGCACTGATAACCTCGGCCGTCGAGGAAAAGTTCTGCCGTCGGTACGCCCAATTTGACGCGATGAGTCTCACCCTCAATTGTAAATTCTTTATAATCGTCATTAGTATTCATGGGAATGACGAATTCGCCGCCATCGAATACGATGTTGCAGTGGCCCTCCTCAAACGCGACGGTCCTCGGGTCGAAGGCATCCATGAGGAGGATGGCGGTCTCGCCGTACGTGCGGATATCGCGAGAATATCCGTCAATATCAATCTTGCGAGTTTCCGACTCTCTGGTAACCTGCCGTAAAACTTCTTCAGGCACAACAGGCAAGTCCGGCTCTCCAGTCCATTCATCGTGGGCATAATAGTCAGGCCTGAAGCTGCCATCAACCGGGGGTAAGTCGCGGTGATAACTTCCACGATCTAAGTCTGCAAGAACAACACACACTGTGACTAGAAGAATTTGAAAGATGCCATGGCATTTCATTTCAAGACACATGCACAGGTGCATATAAGACGACAGTTCACCTGATGAAAATTTTCAAGCATCAATACGATGAAAATTTGTTGAGCAGTGTGTATTTTTTTAGTATTTCAATTGCATATCTTGTATATCACCCTTTTCCCACGCGTAGAACATAAAGAAATCAAAGCAGAACAAAAAACAAATATTCTAAAGAGGGCTTCAACTGTACTGACCAGGTCTGGGAGGCGGAGGCAAAGGACTTCTTCCCTTGTCAAGAGGTCCCCGCAGTTGAGGAGGCAGAGGTGGGGGTGGCAGGAGATTCGATTTCTCTGCAGGTGATCTGATGTGAGGGGACACGGCTTGATGGTCTCTGATGGGGGCAGGGCTGCAGCTCCTGTCTCGGGCCTGAGCGCGCCGCATCTTGTCCCTCTCATAGACAGCAAGCACCTGCTGCAGCGTGTTGTTGTACGCAGCGATGCTGATCTGGCCCAGGCGTAGCTGCTCTTCTGCTTGGGTGATGATCACCTGTGAACACAACCACATTAAAATACCGAGCACATCACACATGAACGTGCTTCACACCTAATTAATATTGATCATTGTCAGCTGGTTCGATTCTACGTAATTTTACTTGAATAGAAGGAAATGAGGTGTTTATAAAAGTTCTAATACTGATAGAATCTATATATAATATGAAACTCATAAATGTCAATACTGTGGGAAGCAAGGTGAAAGTCCTTTTCTCTAGCAAATATAGAGATAGCAGATGAAATTAATTTTCAAAGTCGAATCTTCGTGAAATTGTCCTCCGATTTCGCGGAGAAAAGCCGTCAGATAAATGTTCGGGCTAATAGGGCATCTCCCATGGCGAGCGTTGGTCTCAATATTTTCCGTCAGATTCGTTGGATCATTTGTTAGCAGCAATAAACTTTATCAATTTCTGTGGCTCTGTGAACATTTAATCTCCATTGTATCCTTGCTTTGTGACGTTATTAGTAGTTACTGATTGATGCGTACAGGTAGTTTCGGCATTCTGATCTAGAATTTATTTATGATGCTAATGCCACATACCTCTAGCGATTTGGTTTGTCAGTAGTGAGCAAGCCGGTAGCGACCTGAACAGCTTCGGGCTTGTTACAAAGTTATCTGATTGCCTAAACAAGTTCAAAATCACTTACCTAATTCCTAATCACTTATTCTACGGCTTGCATCATGCCAGGCTATTTCCCACTGTCGGTGACACTCCTCGTCATCTTAGTTCTACTGTCTCATGCATTCATTCGCCCGTTAAAACTCAATTGATTGAGCTCTGTTTTTAAAATAAAAAAACTAATTTTCTCTAGAGCTCGGTTAGTATTATCTTACTACGTTTGAATGCCAGGCACAATGACATTGAAGAATATTACTAACCTTGAGTCCGGCTGAATCAGCCAGCATGGCCTCGTTGGAGAGAAGTTGTCCGTCGTCATCTCCAAAAAGACTTTTCTTGATCGCGCGCGCTGATAGAGGCCAAAAAACACAGAGTAACCAGCGTTAGTTACATGAATATTAGGAAATAATAACCACATGTATATTTCCTAACAGAGGTTCGAAAATATATTTCCTAACCCGATGTATATTTGATGGAAATTTCCTAAATTTCCTGATGAAAATTTCCTAACCAGATGTATACTTCTTAATTATACATCCTAAGATGTATATTTCCTAGCAGAGTTCCAGTGTTAGTTACATGAATATAGTTTAAACAAATAAAATATAAATAATAGGCGAGTCATGAAAAATTCATGACCACAATTCATCACAAAGGATTCCACTGGTAAATGGGAAAGCTCCTTGCCGAACACTGAATGGTGGATTAATTATTAATCAAGTTCAATTTATTAGATTAAATACCTAAGTTGATGCTTAGGCGACGTTGTTATACAAATGTCATTCAATAACGTACGTCATAGTTTAGTCATGGTGATAGTTTGCTACAGTGGAGACAAGACCCACCTCTGGAGAAGCAGTAGTGCAGACAAGTCTCACCTCTGGAGAGGCAGTAGTGCAGACAAGTCTCACCTCTGGAGAAGCAGTAGTGCAGACAAGGCTTACCTCTGGAGAAGCAGTAGTGCAGACAAGGCTCACCTCTGGAGAGGCAGTAGTGCAGACAAGGCTTACCTCTGGAGAAGCAGTAGTGCAGACAAGACTCACCTCTGGAGAGGCTATGGTACAGACAAGGCTTACCTCTGGATAGGCTATGGTACAGACAAGTCTCACCTCTGGAGAGGCTGTGCTGCAGACAAGACTCACCTCTGGAGAGGCTGTGCTGCATGGCTGGAACACTTGTGTCAGGGAGAGAAGGAGTGCTGCACGAGCGCTGGAATTGCTTGAATTCTGGGTTCTTTTCTCTGAACTTGGCCCAGTTTGAAGGATGTGTCTTGTGCTCCACGATGAGAATTTCTGGGTCATCAGGAGCTTCTTTTGTAACATCGTTTACTGGTAGATCCTGTGAACAAGGCTCATTTATTTCAACAGACCACAGTCGGGTAAAGGAACTGAGACTCCGAGTAAACCTTCACTAAATTTAATGTATGAATAATGATGTAAATTCATGCAAAGAGTAGCTACAGGATACCAATCAACACAAAAAAAATAACCATTCATGACAGGAGCATCAGTTTGTCGGCGCTACATCTATACGTTATGATGGAAGATGTAGCAGTCACTTATTTCAGGCATCTGTTTTTTAGTGATGGAGGGCTGAATGAATAAGTGAAGCATCTGTTTTTTAGTGATGGAGGGCTGAATGAATAAGTGAAGCATCTGTTAGTTGATGAAGGAGGGCTGTATAAATAAGTACAGCATCTGTTAGTAGATGAAGGAGGGCTGAATGATTGTATACACACCGGCTTTACGACGGCAGGCCCTGGCTTACGAAGGTCCTGGTCCTCCCTGGCGACGGACAGCCCACCAGCAGTGACTGCGGCGCCCTCTTGGAAGGCCGCGGGCAGCACCTGCGTCCGCAAGTCCACGTCCGTTGAGCCGAACAAACTGACCATAAAAAAAATAACAGTTATCAACGTGGAGGCGAAAAATTTATTAGGTATGTCAAGCATATAAAAATATTATTTATACAGTGCAAGCTTTATACAACTGAATTTAAAAACACAAAATTAATAAATAACGTCAATCTTACAAGAATTGAATGCAACACACGTATAAATAGTGTTCACATTATCTGTGGAACAAAAACTCAACAGACGCAATTTGCACTCTGATAGTTATTCATGACATGGCAGAAAAAATTTATCACCATCTCAGTGTTATTGGACTGCAGGAAACGTGCACACTCTCTGGTGCTTGTTCATTATATTGCTGAAAAATTAAGCAACTCAAAGCTGTACTGCAGAAAATACAGATCAAAATACTGCAAATTGGCGCATCTGGAATGAAACTTACTCGTCGTCGGGTTCAGGGCCAGCCGCTGACGTGTCAGCGGGAGGCAAGCTTTTACCAGGAGCACACGCGCCCATCAGCCTCAAGTCGACGTCACCTGAGAAAAAATAATTTGCCATTACAATTCATTTAATTCATCGCAGTGGGTCATTACTGGAACATCTTTGTGCTTCCAACAAGCTGGGAACAAAAGAGGCAGAGCATAAAAATGTAATGTGATGCACAACTATGAAATTCCCATCTATTTCGACGATAACATTAATAATAATAATTCAATACCAAAAGGGAACAAGGTACAATGTATTGGCCCATGAAAGTTTTATAGATTTAAAGATGCATATTCGAAACTATAATAAAACTTCTAAATTAATTCAAAATGATTCTACTCGATGTTTGCACGAACTCTAATACACTAAGATTAAACTGATTAAAAGCACAATACAATTACCTTTTTTATCCATGTAAATCAGCGGGTTTGGTTTGTTGGCTTCATAGTGGTCACTCTCGTCAGAGTCAGTCCCATCTTCAGGATTTTCCTTCTTTTTCTCTTGGTTTTCTTTTGAAAAAATTTCAGGAGGTGGAGAGATTTCCATGGGTTCGGGACTGGGAGTAGCGCGTTTCCTGAGATGCTGCCGGTGACGCGACAAGGAACGGTCAACGTTGCGGAAAGAGTCTTTAGCGCTTGAGGTGGTAGATGGTTCATCAGGAATTGCTTTATTATCAGTGGACAACGCTGGTTTAGACTCCTCATTTGGTCCCGGACCAGAGGTGGTGGTGGTGGTGATACTTGCCTTGAGGTCCTCTGACTTGGAGGACCCTGCGTCGGACTGAACAGAGACATTCGACGCCTCGGCCGGCGTGACGTGTGTACTGGATGTTTTCAATGCAGAAGTTTTTTGAGAGTCCTTAGGAGGTCCTGTTTTGGAGTCATTGGTATCAACAAATGAGTTTGATTTAATCAATGATCCTACATTAGGGGAGTCTCGTTTCTTTTGTTCGTGGGTACTGGACTTGGAACTAGATCGTCCATCTTTACTTCTGTGCGCACTTGATTCACGGTGCTTCGTCGGAGACTGACTTCGTTCCACTTTATTAGATGAACGAGGAGAAGAAGAGCGGTTTTCAACACGTTGTTTTTCTTTCCTGTCAACTTTCTTCAGCTCACGCTGAATTTCTTCCCTACGGTCATTTGACTTATCCCGCATTTTTGAAGTATCCTTAGTAGCAGAAGCACTGGGCTCTTTTTTAGATGGCGCCTCTGAAGTGCTAGACGACGCTGGAACAGAGCTACTGGGTGGAAGGGTAGCGACCTCCGACGGCTTGATCTCGTCTTTGGGTGCTAGACGAGGATCCCGGGACATTATTCGAGGGTCTCTGTTCGAAGTCACCGGCACCTGAGGCTTACTTTTACTAGCATCAAAAACTTTCAGATCGATTTTTATTTTCGTGGGAACCTTAGTGAGGACATCAGGTTTGAAAAGCTGATTAGCTTCTTCAGCAATTTCTTTAGAGAGAGACCGCGAGGAAATATTGCGGCTTTTGCCTACAACGCGAGGGTCTCTGGATGAATTAGAAGATCTGGCAGTCGCCGACTTGAGCGGATGAATGGCGTGCATGCTAGAGGGACGCTCCACAGGCCGGGCAGTCCCCAAACGAGGGTCTCGACTGCTGGTGGCTGCAGGAATAGCGCAATGTGATGAGGCTCGAGGGTCTTGAGATGAGGCTCGAGGGTCTTGAGATGAGGCTCGAGGGTCATGAGATTGGGCTCGGGGGTCGCGAGATGGAGCATGTTTCTCGGCGGTAGTTGCGGGTGAGGCGTGGGGAGAGGCTCGAGGGTCTTGAGATGAGGCTCGAGAATCTTGAGATGAGGCTCGAGAGTCTTGAGATGAGGCTCGAGGGACTTGAGATGAGGCTCGACTGTCTTGAGATGAGGCTCGAGGGTCTTGAGATGAGGCTCTGGGGTCATGAGATTGGGCTCGGGGGTCGCGAGATGGAGCATGTTTCTCGGCGGTAGTTGCGGGTGAGGCGTGGGGAGCTAAGGTCGGGGTGGGGACTCGCTGAGGCTTGACTGGCGGTGTGGCTTGCGGGGGGCGCCGAGGCTCAGGGAGAGTCGCTAGGGGAGACTGGCTCGGCTGCAGAGACAAACATTGAAACAAGCACGAGGAAAAAACTATAAGCAATGATGCTAAGGGTGAGCTAACCTTGTAACAACATTAATATATTTTTGATATAATCTTGATTAGCAAATGATCACCGGAGATAAATCAGGTAACTGGATTAATTAATGCCCAAAAATTGAATTATAATAATCACAAATATAAAAATATAAATTGATTTAAATAGTACTTATGGAAGGTCTTTCATAAACTTCATGTATACCGCAACAGGGCCCATTAACTGATATTCTCGAAATGAATAGAACTATAATCTTTTAATTCACCTTTTGGGAGCTAGAAGAAGGCTTTTGTGAGGAGCTAGATGCATCGGAGTCGGTTGATTTCTTTTTAATTTTGTAACTTTTGAGCCAATGCTCACGGCTGGAGCTTTTGTCCGTACTGCGGGAGCTACTACCGCTACTGCTGCTGCTGCCAGTGGGCTAGAATGATGCAAAATAAGCATTAGGGAAAAAATGGGGAAGACTGAGCTAGAAGCCCAGTGAGGGCCTTACTACAGTGGTAGATTAAGGGAAAAAGCCATATTTAAAATTAAACAATTGATGCTAACGCCGCTCAAAGTTAGGACAATAAAGTCAGTTGCGCTATTGTGGTTTGTAATTAACATGAGCTTGTCAACTAACTGTTGAGTTTGCACTCTTATAAATGGCAACACATGTTGCCATTTATATTTTATGAAAATATAAATGGCAACACATGTTACCATTTATATTTTATGAAAATATATACATGTTTATATTTTTAAAGCTTAGTTCCTGAATTGCAATTCCCTTCTCGAATAATAATGTAGAAGGTTCACTACCACATTCTGGTCCATACAAACTGCAGCTACAATACTACCTTCCGGTCTATACGAACAGAAGCTTTAGCCGTATCAGGAACAGCAGGAGGAAACGCTTCAGAAGCTTCACTTGGCCAGGCAGTTGGCTTAGATAAGCTGCTGCTGCTGCTGCTGCTGATGCCAGAGCTCTGCTTCTCAGCAGGCTTCTCTACAGTTGCCATAGCCTGAAAAAATGAAAACACTTTTAATGTAAATATGATCAAAAGATTGATGAGGTAGTAAAAGTGCAACAAATTTACTCATTTTCCATTCATCCGTTAATTGAATGTTAACTTCTTGATGAAAAATTTACATATTCCCATTCTGAAGAAATGTTGCAATTTTTCAATTAAGATAAAATATACCTATAAATAATTCATGTTACTGGGATTAGAAAAAGAATGGTTTGCTTGAAATACTCAAATTTTGAAATTTTTCTGAAAAAATTCATAACACTCGAAAGTGAGGTAAAAAATTTTTGACAAAGATACAAGCTTAGAAATTATGGTGTCGAAGAGAATACCTACATAATTCAAATTGATCAAAGGAATGCAATGGGCAATCACTTCACAAACCTGTTTTTTTTCCAGGGCAAGCTTTTTCTTCAATTCCATGTCCAGCTCCTTTGGGAGCGCACCAACCTCAGCTCCTGAGGCAGACAAGCCCCGGCTCTGTAAAAATAATGAACTTTAAATATTCTTCTCACAAAAATAAATACAATTTTGCAAAGTGCTAAGTGCTAAGGTTAATCAAACTTTCAAAAGTGCTTTACAAACAAGCATTAATTAAATTAAAACTAGCAAAATTTGAATGCACTGTTTAGAAAATTTGTATTGCAAGCAGCCCACCTTAAGAAGGGTAGGGTTCACAAAAATAGTGCTTGGTTTAGCACGAGAAGATTGACTAGGGACTGAAGCTGAAGGAGTGGGAGCAGTGACTGGCCATGCCGGGTCCAGGGCCTGGACCTTCACATCTAATCCATAGAGAGTAGACTTGCGGAATATATCATTCCAAGTCTGGCGCAGTTCATACATCTTGCGACGAGTTCTTTCATCCACCTTGTAGAATGAGATACCATTAAATATACAAACAATCGTGGCCACAGATCATAATAATCATCAATGACAACAGCGTACTTTACATTCAGATATTTGCTTTACTGATCCTTCTGGACACTAGGTACCTATGGCAGTTTTCAATGCCAACAATTAGAGGAGTTTCTAAAAAGAAGAAAAATTAAAACTCATTTTAACACTATTACTGCAGAGTCATTATTTATGATGATATAGTGAATGATGAAGTATATCTCAATGGCTTTCCATTGTCATGAACAAAAATGTCAAAGGGTAAGCCAGTTTACATTATTAATAATGTCTTACCAAGTCCCTCAACTTCTGAGTAGTGTGACACAGGTATTCCTTGTGAATACTCTTATAAGACGAACAATGATAGGATACAATCCCTAAAATCCAACTCAATTATGTAGCAATAGATAACATTGTTACTAGACTGATGACCAACTGTAAACATTAAAATTATAGAAAACACTCACTTTTTCAAAAATGTGAGCAAAAAGATGATGCACTTTCAGCTGGAAGAGTTTGATGTAGTCTTCTTTAACATTTTTGATGATAGAGTCCACCAGGTATAAGCAAGGCAACTTCTGCACCTGGGGACACTGAAAAAAAAAAATGATGAGTTTCAGTGCTAGAGTGAATATTCATTAATCCTTTAGCAGGTGATTTAGCCTAAACAACAACTAAAAATCATAGAACTAGCTTTAAAATAGCATAATTAATCACATTGAAGTTAGATACTTTACCTTTACATTTGCAAGTTCAATATAACATTACATGAAATCTTTTAGGACAGTCACCATATTTGATAAATTTTTCAAATGTGATTTGTGCCTTTGATATGCAAAATATTTAAAGTGTTCATGAGACAGACCTCTCTGTCTCATGTAATTTATGTAATTTAAAGTAATTTTTAAACTTGGCCATACTTTCTAATAGTTAATACAATGTTCTTATAAAATAAATCATAACATAGTTTATAAACACACATTGCAGCATCTTAGCATCTACTGAACCAATAACAAGGCAGATAACCCCAATTATGTTCAGGAATGAAAATACTCAAATTTGAAAAGTTTTTGCTCAGATATCTGTATTAAAAATTTGTGCAATATAACCAAGTAATGTAACACAATAATACTAATTAATGTTAAGTATACAGGGGTTGGACAATATAAGGGAAAAGCCCAAAATTTTGAGATCACAATTTTTTATTTTTTGAACATGTTTTTAGCAATAAACTTGACATATTTAATGTTTATTGTTAATGTACTATCGCTGCTAATTGATATTTTATGCTATTATATATTTTTCAATAAAATTTCTGTGGCTAAAACCTAATAGAAATGGCAAGCCTCTCCAAGTTTCAAAGAGGCCAAATTGTTATGCCTGTATGGCAGGCGCTAGTGCATCAGAAACTTCCTAAATGATTGACTTGTCAAAAGGCACTCTGTCTTAAAAGTAATGACTGCTATCAGAAGAGATGGAAAAAAACATCCTAAGCAAAGCCTGGGTCTGGCCATAAGTCAAATTTGTGTGAAAGAGGTCTGTCTAAAACCAATTATTTGGCAAAATCAAATGACACTGGCTCTTAAAATTATAGCAAACAACTATCGACACCTACAGAACCCAGTGCAAATAAAAACTGTTTGGCAGGAGCTTCAAAAATCTGTATTCTAAGGAAAAGCTGTGCTTAGAAAACCTCCAGAATTGGTTGCTACAAGCAGTGGAAAACTGTGATAGGTACTCTCTGACAAATATTTGTTTGCCTTATACCGACCTCTGACCAAGAGTATGTTATGAGAAGGTTAAAAAAAGCTTGAAAGAGGGTTAAACTGGGTTTAGCTGAAAGAAGTTAAAGAGGGTTCAACTGAAGAATGGGTTAAATATTTTTTTTTGCAAGAATTGGCATTTCCTACCAATTGATAGTTGCCTATAACACTTTCAGATTCAATTTAAAAATGTGCAATATAGTTGCCTATAATACTTACAGATTAAATTCAGAAAGGTACAATATAGTTGCCTATAATAATTACAGATTTAATATAGAACAGTAAGAATTTTTTTCATTTAGTGACCAAACATGATAAGAAAATGAAGGACACTATACATTAACAAGAGCTAATTGAAATTAACTGGGATTAATTAAAACACTACACTTACCGAATGAGCATATTCTTGAATGGCAGAGACAATTACAGCTGCATGTTCCTTGTTCTCATCAGCCAGCATTGTCAAGAATGTTATTTGAGGCTTGGAGCTGTTCAGGTCAGCCAGAGCTTCTTTGTAGTCATGTGCTACTTCTGAGGCCTCAGGGTGGCTATCCATGACACCATTCATGATTGATACGAAATAATAACTAGACCAATCCTTAATGTATCAATATGTAAATTTGCAGTATTCACAAACACTCATCATAAGAGGCACACAAAATTCTAATTGGTTGGTATTCTAATTCTATCTGATTTGACAGTTTCAAATGTAGAACTGTTTCTGAAATTAAGAATTGATTGAAAAATTTCAAAGAGTGTCAACAAATCACACTGTACAGTGTTATGAATAGAATTAAATTTTTTCTAGAAACATTATAGAATAAAATATATGCTATCATGCTAGCATACATGTCAAGTGTACATCTAATAGAGGAAATATCTTAATAACCAGCTAAATGGTTTGGCAAGATTCTTTCTTTCTGCCAATTTTGTCTCTTGGACTAACAAGCCATGAATTTGTGTCTGATGGGCCTGCTCCCGGGTCCAGGGCCAGGGTGCACAGCAGGATAGAAATTTTTTTACTTATCTATGGAATATCCTGGCTCCAAAGGGACACATGTTCAATAAGCTTTGAATCTTGAAGTGTCATTGTACACTTTAGTCAACGATTTGATAGGAGATAATTCTTTGTTACTAATCTTTTTTTTTAGTGAATTCACTTGACCCAATTAATTGGTCTGAAATCCGTGTGGAATTCTGTATAGGTAATATATTCGCAAGTTAACATAAGAAAATGTATCGAAAAACCTACCACATTACACCTTCCACTGCAGTGAAAATTGATACACTGAGCTCATCAGAAACTGCCACGCTTCCGAAATATTGCGTGGTTTAAAATCCAATACCGTGTTGGCTACGCCTCTCTCAATCAAGTTTACTAGTTGTTTATCTGTAGTTGACAAATTTTTGCAATGAATATGTTCTAAAATAAAAAAAATTCATATCCACCTTTGCAAAAAATTTTCACGATTTGGTCAATACAATACTGTAACTCTTTCACTGCGTACGAGCACAGTGTGCTTCCATGAAAACATTTGACATGGCGGGGTCACACACTTCTGTTTTAGTTCTGTCTAGTTTAATTTCACAACAAATGGATTTGATCCACATTCCATACTGAGATTTAAATGATGGAAAGTTGTTTTAAACTATAAACAACCATTGGTATGCAACCAGATATGAATCTTTTCACATTTTTACCCTATTTTGTAGATATTGTCTAAATAACTTCACTTCATATTCCAGATGATTTCATCTCCCATCACGAGTTTTCAAACGTCTCATATCTTTTAGAACATGTTGGTTGTTTAGAAGCAGTAATTATTTTATTTTTTAAATCGAAAAGCATTTAGTCATGTAACATGTGGCGTATTTAAATTCAACAGCGGTGACGCTATTTAATCACAAAAATTTGTGTACAAGTATTTAAAATTCATAATTTGATATATGAACAATTTAATAGATAATTAGTTTTATCTATCATTTAATAAGATGCAAAGTTAATGATCAGTTATGGATACCAGGAAAAATTATTTTAACGGTTTCACAACTTAAAGGGAGAAAGTCAGTTGCGTTCACGGCGGAAGCACGTGTGTTATTTGAGCTCTCTAAAGAACCGGTGAATTTATTGTCGAAGGATAAGCATTTGTATTTACTTAAAATAATAATAATTTAAAGTTTGATACCTTATAAACACAACTGGCTTTCTCCCTCAGGGGTTTGCCATTCTGATTTGCTGAATTTTTTTTTTCTTTTCTTCTACCTAATTTATTTTGAGTTTATTTTATATTTTTCTTTTCTTTCTTTATCTGTATTAAAATTGTTATTTCTTTTATTAGTTTACTTTTTTGTGTTTTGTGCATTTGGCTTTGTCCTTTCCACAAGGAGTTGGAGTTTGGCTAAACATGGCGGATCCCAGCTACCTTGCTGGGTCTGGATTTGGTCCTCCAGGGTCATCTGGATCTGGAGTGGTGGAGACAGATGAGTCAGTTGCAATGGTGGAGAGGGGTGGTGCAGATTCTGGCAACCTTGTTATTGAAAACTCAGACCCTGACAGTGACAGTATCATTGAGGCTACCCCTGCTAATTCTGCTCGTGCTCGAAAGCGTAGGAACCGTAACTCAGACAGTTCAAGTGAGAGTCTTCCTGGCAGTATGGTGAAACGTGCAGCTGTGAATAGCAGAAAATTATCAGGTGCACCAGTAAATGGACATTCATATGGCAGCCAATGTCAAGTAAAGGCAAAGCAAACACTACCATCTAATTCAACTTTGCAAAGTGCTGGTTCTGGCCAGACCATCTTGGTGAAGCCTCAGGGACCCAATGCTCTGAGCTTTCTGAAGGACCCAATTGGCCTTGCCCAGGGTATCAAGAACTCAATTTTTGGTAAAATAGTGATTTGAATGTGCGCACTAATCCTCGGCGCCAGCTGATTGCCTTGGAATCACCCTCTTTTAGAGGAAATCAGATGTCCAACTTTCTAGCTGTGTGCACGATTGGAAAATGGGCAGTCCGATGCTACCAGCCTGGATCAGATATCCGTGTGTGTGGAGTTGTGGGTCCAATCGATCTCAGTGTGGTCATTGAAGATATATTGGAAATTGCTAACGCTGGAGACTCTGTCATCACTGGCATCACTAGGCTCACCAGAACTCGAAATGGAAAACGTGAGCCATCAGCTACTCTGAAGTTAACATTTGAGGGACAGACATTGCCTAGTCAGGTCAGAATTGGATATGTATCCTACCCAGTAAGACCATTTGTGGCTGCTCCTTTGAGATGTTACAGATGCCAAAGATTGGGACATTTAGCAGAGGGTTGTAATTCTCCTGGAAGGTGTCTTCTATGTGCTGGACCACATGAGCACACAGTTTGTAAATCAGATGAGAAGCACTGTGCCAACTGTAAAGGATCCCATGCTGCAAATTCCCGAGAGTGCCCATTTATTGTGAAAGCCATTGCAGTAGAAAAGCTGCGTGCCACTGGTTACACTTATGCTCAGGCTGCTAAGGAAGTAGAGTTGTCAGCACAAAGACAATCTCCTGGTCCAGTTGTTCCACGCTCACCTGCTTCCTATGCTTCTATTGTGGCAAACTCAAGCCCTCTTTATCCATCACCATTGGCTCTTACCACTGTGGAAATCCCAGTTGATGTTCATCAATCCCAAGGCAGCTGCTCAGGTGTTCATACCAAGCAGTCTCAGCCTCTTGTGAGTCAACAAGCTCAATCTGGTTCCACAGTTATTGCTACAGAACAGCAGGGGAGTGAGAGTGCCTTTGCAGACCTTAGAGGGATCATGAAGGAGGAGCTGGCCTCTAGTGAGAAATGACTGGATGACAGTATTCGTGCATCACTCACTGGGTTTTTCCATTTGTCTCTTGAATGATGGTAGCTTCCCCACTTACATTGACAATCGCTGTGGTACCACCTCTTGCCTGGACTTGGTCATCCTCAGTTCTAATATGTCTACCAGAGCCATCTTAACAAAAGGGCCAGACTTAGGCAGTGATAATTTCCCAATCTTTTGTAAGATTGGAACCAGGCTTGTTAAATCTTCTGAAAATGTCCCAGTGAGGTGGAAATTATATGAAGCTAACTGGACCCTGTATCAACAAGCCCTTGATGATGCACTGATCTCCTCTGAGAGTGGTACTAGGGATGCAGACAGTGGTAGCAGGGTGGCAATCTAGGATTATGGCAAGTCCTTCTTTAGACGCATTCAAAATTTCTCATACACTCATTCACATTTCCTCACAATCTCGTTCACATTTCATCATTTAAAAACCCACTTCCATAGTATTGAATTTGTTAGCAAGCGAATTCGAATGGAATAGTTCATTATTAAATTAGACACTGAACGACAGTCGGACAGCATATTCTTAAACTAGTCCATATCAAAGTGCCCGGTACGTATGTGGGAGCAGAATTAAAATCTCGGATTACATTTTTCACTTCCCGCGCTGCGGATGAAACTACGAAATTAATTATGATTTTTCAATATATAATTATAATTTCATTTGTCTTTTTATTTCTTTTTTCATTGCCTGGTAGACAAAAAAATTGTTTGAAAATTTTATTTATTTTTATTTTTAGAGGCTTCCTTTTCATTATGTCAGAACCCGGAACTACCTACATGGGTAACCGCAAAAATAAATTGAATATGAATAGATGTTTAATTTTAGGATTAACTTACAGGCAGATTTCTGAACAAAAGTTCTAACATTTTTTTTATTCACAGGCATTCCAGTGGACAAGATTGGCCGTCCATCAAGGTAGTGGCAATGGACATTCTTGCGGCACTCTTGACAACACTGTGCAGAGAGTGGATGAATATAGCTAGATCTTTGGCCACGTTTCAGTAGCAAAATTTATGCCTTCAGAAGATCTTGCCGACACATTTAGATTGAAATTCTTGCATTCAATATATTTGTCAGTCTTCGGCCACTGCAGCCAACTATTTAAAAAAAGTAAGGTTTCCGATATGTTGGATTGATCAGGATGCAGATGCAGTGAAGCACTGAAGCTTGTCTGGAAATCAGTTGCAATGAGTTCCTGCCCAAAAAAATGTAAACATCAAGCTTATGATTATGTAGTTGTGGTCACATTAGAGCAGTCAGACTGCCACTGCATTATCACATGTTCAGCTCAATCAATTGACACTCAGACACTTGCTGTACAATCAGACTGATTTTAGGGTAAAATTAGTTATTTGGGGTAACACGTGCATGCAACCTTGTAAATAAGTTTGTGGCTTGTAAATTGCTTTTCATTACTCAGCGTAAATGGCTTTTCATTGAAAACTACCTGGCAACGCATCTTAAAATTACACGGCGACTATGACAGTGGTACAGTGCGATCTCAAATAAACGTTTAGTTGATTTGTTTACATTACAAGGTTTAGGTATGTTTTTTCTGCAGGATATTTTGGCTGGTTACGGCAAAGCAATGCGGATTGTGCAAGTTGAAAATTTTATGAAATGACATGTTTGCGAAGTGCAAACAGCGATTTTTTCAATCAAACAAAAATTTGTGACATTCGAGCCGCGAGATTTCATACCTACTGAAATTATGATATTAGAGCCACAATATTTCAGACAAAAATAGGTCTTTTCCAGCCCTGGCCACATAGGCAGCAAAGCCTGTCAGCAGCCACTGAAGCTGCCAGCCTCAGCCTGGGCCAGCTTCTTGAAAACAAGTTGGTAAAGCCAGTAAATGAGTAATGACTAAGTAACTGTTGTGTTGAGAAGAGAAGCTTCAAGATGAAACAAAACTTCTGTGGGGTGTGCCGCACCGGTCATGGGCGTGTGCTTTACTCTGCTTCTGAATGGTCTGAACTCTGAGACTCAGAGACTGAAGCAGGACTTGGACTGGAGCGTTCAGCGTTACTATGCAATGCCGCAATGGCAGCAAATCCAGCAATGCAATATCAAAATTTAGCGTTTCAGTATCGGAAATTAATTATAATTAAAATCTGCCAATATTTTCTTTGAAACATTTTATCACTTTATTTAATACCGTCCAACAGAGGCAATACGCGCAGTCCGGTATAGAAGTCAGAACGAACAAATTTCACGCTTGTGGTGGTTTGGGCGGGTTATAGGTGCAGAGATGACCTCACTTCAGGCCAGCCGTTGCACCTGGACATGGCAGAGGTTGATGAAGTTTCTAGATTGTTTTCTTCACTTTACTTTATTTCTTCTGGTTCTTGTACAGCATACATGTCCACCACTGACATGATTCTTCTCGCGTTTTGTTGATCTTCTTCTGTTCTTCAGTTTCATAGGTTCTCCAGCCGCTTTGTACTTGTGAGATATGTGCCAACTGCTTTCATGATGTGGTGTTGTCTCCATTTTGGGTAGTCGCCTCCACCAAGCAGTATGCGAACTGTCAGGGTCTGTCTCATGCTCAGCAGGGTCTGTCTCAGTTGTTGGCGTGCTATGGTATATTGGCTGCACTCAAGCAGGTAGTGTTCGATAGTTTCTTCAACATTGCAAGCAGCACACAATGATGAAGGAGACATGGAGAATCAGTGTAGATATGTACCCACGCCTACGTGTCCCATTCGCAGGCATGCCAGTACAACCGAGATGCGTCGAGATCGTGTGTGTAGCCGTGGGAAAGGAAGTAAGTCATCTCGCACTGTGGCGAGGTGTCAACCCTTCCCAGAGTCTGCCACACTCTGTTGCCAATCAGCCTGCCATCTGGCAATGAGCCTCTTATGGAGTCGGTGTGCATGATCTGAGTATTCAACTGGATGTAGGGAGCTGTGGTCCAGATCGTGTCCCAACTTGGCTGCACGATCTGCCAACTCATTTCCTCGTATCCCAGCGTGTGCTTTCACCCACTGGAGAACCACTTGTCTATGAAGGTTTAGCTTTCTTAGCATCTCTCTTATACTTAGGACAACCAAAGAGCACTTGTAGAAGCCCCATGCAGATAGTATTAGGAGCAATGCTGAGCGTGAATCTGAGCATATGACCCAATTTGGGTGTGGATCCTCTTCAACTAAGATCAGTGAGTGGTAAATGGCGTATAGCTCTGTAGTCAGGGTGCTGCTTGCCGGGTGGAGACGCCAAGTGACTGCTTTATTTTGTGATGGGATGTAAATACCGCAAGCGCTGGCTTCCAGGTCTGGCAAGCGGTAGCCATCGCAATAAATAGTATTAAAATCGGGATAATTCTCCCCTATGGTAGCATTGAATTGTAGTATAGCATCCACTCCTGAGGCTGAATCCATACTGGCTTTAATGTTGTTATCCATTGTTTCCCACGGAGGAACTGGGTCCACCACAGGCACAGGCCATCAGCCATATAGATCATAAAATGCGTGCATCCATGTCAATCATGCTGCATCGTTCATGAAGCGAGTGTGTCGGCCACATCAATCGTAAAATGCGTGCATCCATGTCAATCATGCCGCATCGTTCGTAAAGCGTGAACGTTGGAATCGATCATTGGGCATCAGCCATATCGATTGTTAATTGCGTAAATTGCATGCATCCATGTCAATCATGCCGCATTCACTGAGAGAAAAAGGCCCCCCGTTTTGAAACACTTGGGTGTTTCAAAACCTCTCGAGTTTGACGCGCATATACAGTATTTGTGCGGCAAGCGTCGCATGGTCAGTGCGCTGAATGCTGTCAGAGGAGGTGGTTGTGTGGAGCCGCCGCTCATGAATGCCACAAATCTATACTGCTTACGGTTAATTGGCCCAACTCAATTCGGTTAATTGTTTCAACTCACTGCTGTTCTTTTGGCAATAGTAATGTTAACGAGCGACATCTATACCATTCAATCGCACAAGAAGTTGATCATAAAATCAAAGATTTATTCTGGTAGTACCGCGCGCAAGACAAAACAAACACGGCAGCTCTATTAGTATTAGGAGCAATGCTGAGCGTGAATCTGAGCATATGACCCAATTTGGGTGTGGATCCTCTTCAACTAAGATCAGTGAGTGGTAAATGGCGTATAGCTCTGTAGTCAGGGTGCTGCTTGCCGGGTGGAGACGCCAAGTGACTGCTTTATTTTGTGATGGGATGTAAATACCGCAAGCGCTGGCTTCCAGGTCTGGCAAGCGGTAGCCATCGCAATAAATAGTATTAAAATCGGGATAATTCTCCCCTATGGTAGCATTGAATTGTAGTATAGCATCCACTCCTGAGGCTGAATCCATACTGGCTTTAATGTTGTTATCCATTGTTTCCCACGGAGGAACTGGGTCCACCACAGGCACAGGCCATCAGCCATATAGATCATAAAATGCGTGCATCCATGTCAATCATGCTGCATCGTTCATGAAGCGAGTGTGTCGGCCACATCAATCGTAAAATGCGTGCATCCATGTCAATCATGCCGCATCGTTCGTAAAGCGTGAACGTTGGAATCGATCATTGGGCATCAGCCATATCGATTGTTAATTGCGTAAATTGCATGCATCCATGTCAATCATGCCGCATTCACTGAGAGAAAAAGGCCCCCCGTTTTGAAACACTTGGGTGTTTCAAAACCTCTCGAGTTTGACGCGCATATACAGTATTTGTGCGGCAAGCGTCGCATGGTCAGTGCGCTGAATGCTGTCAGAGGAGGTGGTTGTGTGGAGCCGCCGCTCATGAATGCCACAAATCTATACTGCTTACGGTTAATTGGCCCAACTCAATTCGGTTAATTGTTTCAACTCACTGCTGTTCTTTTGGCAATAGTAATGTTAACGAGCGACATCTATACCATTCAATCGCACAAGAAGTTGATCATAAAATCGAAGATTTATTCTGGTAGTACCGCGCGCAAGACAAAACAAACACGGCAGCTCTATGTAGTTGCCGTCTCCATAGCTGAGTGGACTAAGGCGCCTGCTTGCGAGCGTTTGGTTGCAGTCTTGGCAGAGGTTCGAATCTCGGCGGGCGACTCATAGTTTCTTCAACCAGAGTTCGATAGAGGTGAGAGCAAAGAGTGTAGTTTCATGCTGATTGTACATACCAATGTAAATTGTGTAATAAATATGTGCATAAAAGAAGTAATATGTGACTAATATCGCTGTGAAGGAGAAAAGCATTGAAATCAGATAGAGACGGAGAAATATAGTTTTCATTATTTTGGTATGGAGGCGGCCATGGATTAAACTGGGATCGACCGGAGGTGTAGAATATTAAAATAATTTCATCAGGCGCTGGAAGCTGGACAAGGATTTTGCATAAATTCTGAAAAGAAGGTTTCATTCTCCGTAGACTTCTTTCGGTGTTCTAACGTTGAAATACCTAGGTGTTTCAAAATCGCAAATTTTGAAACACCTGAACGTTTTTGAAACACACGGGTGTTTTGCTTTGGGCATGATCGCTCGGGGAGAATTTGAAACACCCAAGTGTTTCAAAACAGGGGGCCTTTTTCACTCAGTGTTGTTCGTGAAGCGAGAGGATCGGCCACATGGATCGTAAAATGCGTGCATCCGTGTTGATCATGCCGCATCGTTCATGAAGCAAGAGCGTCGGCCACATTGATCGTAAAATGCGTGCATCCGTATTGATCATGCCGAATCGTTCACGAAGCGTGAGATTCGGAATTGATCATAGGGCATCGGCCACATCAATCGTAAAATGCTTGCATCCTTGTCAATCATGCCGCACCGTTCGCGAATCGTGAACATCGGAATCGATCATTGGGCATTGGCCATATCGATCGTAAAATGCGTGCATCCATGTCAATCATGCCGCATTGTTCGCGAAGCAAGAGCGTTCACTGAGAGAAAAAGGCCCCCTGTTTTGAAACACTTGAGTGTTTCAAATCCTTACCGAGCGATCGGGCCCAAAGCGAAACACCCGTGTGTTTCAAAAACGTTCAGGTGTTTCAAAATTTGCGATTTTGAAACACCTAGGTGTTTCAACGTTAGAACACTGAAAGAAGTCTACAGAGAATGAAACCTTCTTTTCAGAATTTATGCAATATCCTTGTCCAGCTTCCAGCGCCTGATGAAATTATTTTAACATATTCTACTCCTCTGGTCGATCCCAGTTTAATCCATGGCCGCCTCCATACCAAAATTATGAAAACTACATTTCTCCATCTCTACCTGATTTCAACGCTTTTCTCCTTCACAGCAAAATTAGTCACATATTCATTCTTTTATAGACATATTTATTACACAATTTATATCGGTATGTACAATCATCATGAAAGTACACTCTTTGTTCCTACCTCTATCGAACTTTGGTTGAAGAAACTATGAGTCGCCCGCCGAGATTCGAACCTCTGCCAAGACTGCAACCAAACGCTCGCGAGCAGGCGCCGTAGTCCACTCAGCTATGGAGACGGCAACTACATAGAGCTGCCGTGTTTGTTTTGTCTTGCGCGCGGTACTACCAGAATAAATCTTTGATTTTATGATCAACTTCTTGTGCGATTGAATGGTAAAGACATCGCTCGTTAACATTACTATTGACAAAAGAACAGCAGTGAGTTGAAACAATTATGATCGTTCCAAGCTGTGTACAAAAATTAAAATTTGCTTAATTAAAAGCTTAATAGTTGTTAATTAAAAGCGTAATTAAGTAGTGTTCAATATTCATTAGTGTTCTAATTCAAAGCCATGTTGTATTCCAATACAGCTCACACAGCAAATGGAATTCGAACATGTGGATGACGGCATTACGTATCAGTAGAATTTGAAGCACGGACGGAATACGCCTTACCACGTGCCGAATATTGCCACACACAGTGACGGAATATAGGGATTTGGTAGGTTTGCATTCTAAAGGCTTTTAAATAAATATGGCAACATTTTGTGACGTTTCGTTGTTACTGACACATAGTGTGGTGTTTTGAGAGTCACATAAAGCAAACAGAACTTGAGTAATGCATACAGTTATTTTTTTATAGTTTTTCATTTCTCAATGCGTCCTTAATGTGACGGAATATACGCGTTTACCCTAACCCTTTCCCGGGCGGACATAGAAATACGATGAAATTGCAATATTTGATGATTGTACTTAAAAGTACGACCAATTCTAAGATATATCTACTCGTAAGCATTTTCAAAAAATTCCATATATAATTAAAAATCACAATTAATGAAGTGATCATATATGGGGCCTTGCCGGCTTAAGGTACAAAAAATTTGTGGATTTTGACATAGAAAGTTTACTGTTTAGATGGTAAAAAACATTTTGATTGCTCTTTTATACATGTATTATAACACATACAAAGGAAGAAATCAAGATGAAAAAAAATTATAGGTACATTTAGTATTTTATGGCAAGATATTTCCAGACCATCTATATAATGAGACATCCATGCCGTATGTAAAGATTCACATTCATATAGGGTAAACGTGGTATATTCCATCACATTGAGGACGCATCGAGAAATGAAAAACTATAAAAAATAATTGTATGCATTACTCGAGTTCTGTTTGCTTTACATGACTCTCAAAACACTGCACTACGCGCCAGCAATGATGAAATGTCACAAAGTGTTGCCATATTTATTTAAAAGCCTTTAGAATGCACACCTACCAAATCCCTATATTCCGTCACTGTGTGTGACTAAATTCGGCACGTTGTGAGACAAATTCTGGCACCGGCCGCCACATGGGACCCATAGTCAGGAAGATGTGCCAGGTGCGCGGGAATTTATTTTGTCATTTTAACAACCTGCGCAGTGCGCCGTACTATGCTGGTAAAAAAATGCGCCGTGCGCCGTACTTTAGAAAGCTAAAATAGTTCTACTATTTTAGTCAGAATAGTTCTACTATTTTAGTTGACAATATACGCTGTTGGGGGTCAGCCCCTCTAAAGGTCGACGGTCCGGCCAGTATAGTACCAGCACAGGGAACAGAATAAAAGCAAACTCAGGAGATCAAACAGAGGAAGAACCAGGCAACAATATATTAAATAGAATCAGTGGTACATGAAGGTGAAATATGACGGTCAGTAGGTTAGTGAAGATGGGACAGCCCAGGGCTATAGTCAAATGGGGTAAGACAGGATCGCAGCCTTCATGGGGTAAGAAAGGACCAGCCCATGGCCTGCATTCTAATTGCACTGAATTTAATTTGACAAAAGAATATGTTAGAGCAGTCATTACCTGTCATTTCAGTGCTTGTTTCAACCCTCTTCTGCAAATAATGAATTTCTGGCTAATTTTTAAAGAAAACCTATGTAAAGAAGGGTCACAAAATAGTTAACCCTGTTTGGGAAATAAGCTCTGTCTAATGACAAAAAATGTTTTGGCCAAATTTGTGGATGTAGGCAGGTAACCTCAAGTAATAAGCAACTTTAGAGACATACTAGGCATTCCTACCTGCTACCATTACTGCCTGACATGTATTCTGAAATGGGGTAAAAAAGGACCGGACATGGGGTAAGACAGGATCACTAAATGATCCTGTTTTACCACACAAGTGGTCCTATCTTACCCCACAAATGGTCCTGTCTTCCCCCACAAATAGTCCTCTGTTACCTTAGGTACAGTTTATCAAAAATAGTTTTTAAATTAATATATTATTGTGCAGTACATGGAGTATTTTGGTCAAAATTTTATCTATGGCTCAAACTTCATTATAACTTGTTAGCTTTTTTAATTAGAGAAATTTAGTGCACTATTTTAAATTGCATCAAATGGATATAGAAAATAGGGTTGTCTCTTCCCATTAGTGAGCTGCAGAACTATGTGCAAGATTGGCTGGGGGAAAAATCACTGTGTGAAACATGAAAAATAATTATTATCACAACTCTGTGAGAGGGCATGGGCTACATTAGAAGAAGTGCACCACAAATGCAGTTAGCAAGAAAACACATGACCTCTGACACTTAAGTTATTATCCATTGGTTTTATTACCAATTTGATAAATTTTTCAGACAATGACACTAATGGAATATACATGAAGCATTTAGCAGTGCTCTACAATGAACCAAAGCCAACCCACTATTACTATGCTTAACAAAGTTTTCTCATGACAAAAACTCCAATGTGACTGATATTAGAGTTGACTTCTCGCAACACAAAACAGTAACCAGTGGTTGTTTAATCAAATAATGTGTTTCTAGGTTGATAATATTGAATATCAGATTTGTACTTTTATTTAAAAACCTTGTAACATAAGAATTACCAGTTGGTCCTGTCTTACCCCAGCCCCGGTCCCATCTTACCCCAATGGGGTAAGATGGGACCAGCTCACTTTTTTTAACTTGTACAGAAAACTATGTTAGATGCAAAACGTTTGAGTTGTAGCTTAGAAGCCCATTGCATAGATACACCTTGTGATAGGTTTAGGGTTTTTTAGTTATTCATGGTATAGATGCTACAGGCTTGTTAGTGATTTCGGTCCTGTCTTACCCCATCTGACTATATGAGTGATGGGGTGAACCTAGCATGAGAACATAAATAACCAGCAGCCCACACTGGTTTGAACAGTAAAGAATAAACAAGAATACACAGTAAATAAACTAAACTGGGCCAGAATAATGATCAGTATCCTAAATCTAATCAAGAATAATGAAGCTAAGGAATCAAGAGCTCAGAACAGGCCCTGGGTCAGGCCTGGTCCAACAAGTGGCGTCTGCACCAAAGAAACAAGATGGCGGTGGTCTTACTTGAGAGTAGCAGTGGGGTTACTGGGGTAGACTCAACTGGCACGTTAAGGCAGCTCTGACATGAGTTGCTGGACAGGACTTAAAGAGGCATCAACGCTGGCCTCTAGTGTCAGCTCGAGTAGCTCAAGAGCAGCCCAAGACTCGACTGCAATGTAGCTCAGTGAGCCCAAAGCTTGCCTGTCACTCGTCCAGAACTGGTATCAAACTAGCTCAGTACTTGCCGGAATGCGCTCCAAATTGGTCCAGAATATGCCCCACATTGGCCGCCCTGCAAAAGTGCAGGAACAAGAACACATAAAACCTATCCAACAATAACACTTGGAAGTTGAAACACATAAGTACCCTAGGAACACATAAGAACAAATTGATCTACCTAATGCAAAACTGTAAAACAACTTTAAGGGATGATTGATTATATATGTACAAACATTTACTGATAACATTCAATAATTAAAATTTAGGACTGAGATGCGTGGCGAGAGTGTTCCCTTGACTTACCTATTTAAGAGCCAGGATAATCTTAGTAGGTAAGTGACAGAACAGCAAGGAAGTCTTCATTGCCAGAAAGCAGGCTCATGTACAGTAGGCAGTATGAGTGGTTGGCGAGTCAGTGTAAGCACCAGATAAGCAGGAACCCAGAAAATTGACTCGCTTCAACAATACTTATTCACATCATCACATGCATTAATTTAACTTTAACTTGCAGTCACTTTATTAGTTTTAAAGCACTGGGGACACAAAAGAGAGAATTAATTGAAACACAATAAATAATTCATTTGCCTAAATGCAGCCCCTAACATTCCTCCCCACCAAGTGTCTTTCACATACTGAAAGCACTTAAGTTAAGAAAAAATCGGGACTCCGCCATGCATCCCGCAAGTCCTTTACAATTCCTAACAAGCAAATGGCCCAGTTTTTCTCTATAACAATCCTAAAACGACAAGATGGATGTATTAAAATTTTACTTTTATTTCAGGTTGCATTAAAATTGACAAGCAAGTACAATAATGACAACACAACAACAAACAAAACAATGACAACAACAATCACAGTTACGACTCACGCCCACGAAAGCCAGGTACACTTCGACGCAGTGAAGCATTAGACTGATTACTTGAGGCGCCAGTACTGCTGGCCACTTCTCTGAACCGAGTCAGACTATTACGTCTATTTTCCTCAATAGACAACCGGGCGCTCTGTATAATGCGTCGTAAGTCCGCGAGATGATTGACTGCAGCACGTGGCTGGAAACCCTCGAAAATCGAGTCGGCACTACAAGAACGTTGTAGACCACTAAACCAACTCAGGCTACCTTGCAAACCATCTACATCGAAACCGGAAAATCGAAACTCATCAACCCGGGAAGAATCACACCTCACTTCATCAGCTACAGTGACACTCTCATCAAATAGGTTCAAACAAAGATCTGCCATGCTCTCAAGTTCCTCTAAAAGCCCACCTGCCTCCAACAACGCACGATTAAAGGTCTCCATCCCTTCTTCATCAAAGGCCAACACGGCGCTCTCAGGAAAAAAAACTGAAATCTTAGATCCATTGAGCGAAACTACTGGAGGAAGCACTTTGAACACTTCAGCAGAACCCACATCAGACGCGTCAGGAACAGCAATACTGGATGCATCAGGAAGAGCAGGACCATCAAAAACGTGAGGTATTGGAGGCTCAGGAACTGTAGAGGACAATGGGGCTCTCCTAGACCCATGAACAACATCATCGGTGTTCTCGTCAACACGGCTTGGAGCTAGCTCAGAACAAGGAAGCAACTCAAGCTCTTTTGCAACACTGGGCTCCCTCACAGGTGCAGTACGTGTCGGAAGGACAAGGCTGGTATATGGGCTTCAACTTGCAGAGATATGATTGGAGTTGTGCGTCGTGCGGTCGTGCCCCCAAGATTAGGCGCAGGCAGGCGTTCTGCAGTACATCCAGCTTAGTGAGCAGTGAACGTGAGGCAGACTGATACAAGATGGAGCCATAATCAAGTTTTGCTCTGATATAGGCGCAATAGAAAGTCTGCAAGAAGGATCTGGATGCGCCCCAGTTTGGAGATGCCATGTGCACACATTCCGTTTCTCCACCAGGGGGCCCTGGCGCTTGAAAATCTTTCTTTTTATGCTTGTTCATTTAAATCGGCAAGATTGAGCTGTTTTAAGATTTGGCTAACTGTTAAACAGATTGTTTACGCTAGACTGTCTTATACGTCTTTCTAGCACAAGAGACAAATCGAAACTCATTTCACGCTTGTACTTTCTCACATTTCAGCTGGAGCCTGGACCCAATCTGAACTTCACTTCAGCGGATGTCCCGCGGACGCGGTGCGGAACTGCTACGAAGACGAATGCGATTTTTTCCAATATAACAATTTTTTTGAAATATAACAAAATGTTGCAAATTTTAATCTGGGTCCTGATGCATATAGTTTTTATTGCAAAGAAATAGGCTAGTTTTCAATCCTTGATTCAATTAGCCAATCTTGCTACAAAGACGTTGTTGTCAATGGCGAATTTCAGTCTCATTAGTTGCAATACAAGTCAATCCGCAGAGGTGGGCAGGGCAGTAGCGCGCTACATGTAGCGGCCGCTACATTTTCAGTAGCGGTAGCGGCGCTATATATAAGCAATTGTAGCGGTAGCGCCCGCTACATATTTAAGTAGCGATACGAGGTTTTGCCGCTACATTTATAGATAAAGCCTTTAGATTTTACTTAATAGGATTAAATATTATTTAAAAACCAGGATGATACATGCATAAAATGAATTACAGAATAAAACTGTACGAAAGATTTCGGTGTAATGTTGTCAACCTCAGCCTGTTACTAGCGTCAACATAGTTGTTACCAGAGGTGGGCAGTAGCGCGTTACATTTAAGCAATTGTAGCGGTAGCAGTAGCGCCCGCTACATTTAGAGCACGTAGCGGTAACGATAACGGCCGCTACATTTCAAAGTAGCGCTGCCCAGCTCTGTCAATCCGTCATTATTGGATTCCATAACTTGTTCAATATATAAATAATTGTAAATTACCTGATTAAAAGCATTATGATCGGAAAAGATTGAATAGACTTGCCATATGACAAACTTCTCCAGCATCGACTGTTCCGTTAGAAAATGGATCCGACCGATTAACACAAGTCTGCCATTACTTTAGGCTCTTACCATTCCGATACCCATTTCCCCTATAATTTTCGTCTATGGGTAACGGAAATTAGAAACTGTTATACAAAATAGCCTAATACCTTCAGATTTCAGACCACCTCGAATTTAATTTAGCAACTAAACATTTAATTTCGATTGCTACTATCGTAGCAACGGGAGCGCAGCCGTGGGTAAAAAAATTGACTCGTAAACAGGCCCTGGGCCCAACGCCAACCATCAGCATGCAATATCTACACATAGCCTCAGATCAATGAGCTGTGGATAACTCCAGCTAACAGTATATTCGCTTTGCAGAACACAGCCACTGCTTCACAGCGCCAGAGCGCAACAGGCCCTACCGCAACAGGCGCAGGTTAGGTTAGGTTACGTTAATGGTGGCTGTTGCGGTATGGCCTGTTGTGCTCCGGCGTTGTGAAACAGTGCCTGTGACTGAACGGCGCTGTTGTGGTGGGCGCTCTGTGTCGAAAGCCGTGAAGATGCCCGGCTGCGTTACGCTCGGGAAGGGTTATGAATCGCACTGTGGACTTGGGCTAGCTAAGCTGACCTCTAGCTGTCCACCCTTAGCAACTTTTCACCCAAAAAAGAAATGATGTAAAATTAGAGCATGAAATTGATTCATCATAATCAGAATTACCTCTCAAAAAGCAAAATAAAAATTTTGAGAACGATAGAACTTCATCGTCTTTTGAAGACCCAAGTAAAGCGTTCCTAGCTAACATTCTCATCAGAAAGATTTTATATCCATAATGAAGGAATTTGTCATTAATGGATAAAACGACGACAGACGTGAAAATTAAAGCAAGGGCTCTTTATGCTAATTAGATTAAATAATCTATGGAACGACGCTACCAGTACAAATAAGGATTTCTCTAAAATAGTTTGATTATACGAGCAGAGACTGAAAGATCCGTGGCAATCAATTCCACGCTGATATAATATTATTTTTCTCCCTGAAAGGACAGACTAATTTAGATAAGAAGGCAAACATACCATTTATTAATAATTAAAAAATGAATAGTTAACATCCAAACGCGATGCTCATTTGTTTAGTAATGATTGTGAGGTGCTCTCTCGTTGCACGGGTGATTATTTTCCAAGCTGAAAACGTTTACAAAACGTGCAATGCAAACATGTGCCCAGGTTAATTTATTAATGATCAATACCTGTTTGCTATTCATATTTTCGGCAAAGATTAAACGGCTGTAACCACGACAATGCTAGCACGTTATTCAATAAAACTTCTCTATTTTGTCATGAGCTCTTCTTTAACTTACCTCATCGCAAGAAAAGAATACCTGCATGAGGATGAAGAAGTTCCCACACTGAATACAATAATGAAAAATTAGCCAAAATAGAAAAATCAGAGAAACTATAATTGCAAAATCTGAACAAACCTGTTTAGAAAAGCAAAATTTCGTCAATTTAGAAGCTGAAGGCACAACTTGGAATCTAGACTACGTGCTGCTAACGTTGCCGCGCCATGTAGCTCTATTTTCAACTTGCTCAAGCTGCTGTAAATTAGGATGGCTCCAAGCCATCCCTCGAGCGATGCGAAATGTGAAGTACATCGGTAAACTGTTAATCAGCATAGTATAGTAGTCTGAAATGACCCTGCTATTTAGGAATCTAACTTATCGTTTTCAAATAAATGATTTCCAGAAAATGTGCTTTTGCTAGGCCGGTATAAGCTAAGATGCCGCTCGTTTGTACAAATAAAGGTAACCGAGATCAATGGGTGGGTCTACAGACTTAGAGACTTTGTTATCATTGAAAATAGTCCATTGGCCGTCCTTCTTGATGTGGCAAACATAATGACCGACGTGGATTGACGTCCCCATATGGCTTATGAAAGCAACCAGCTCGTACCTGCACGATGGCATACAAAGTTAGTGAGAAATTTTACTTAATTCCTATTTTCTGTTGAAATTTGTCGGCGCTCAGATATTTGATGAGGCGGCAATTAAAACAAAATAATCTTAAAGAAATAGCGCAATACGGATAAGAACTGGAATAATTAGCTTTTTACATTTTGAACTTGATTTAAAATAACATTGTCATTTATTTAATATATAAATTTGCCTGCAAGTCATGGGAGTAATAATATGTGAGGTAGGTTAATTAGTTGCCAAGAATAAACAAACTACGTAGGTTTTCGAAGGAGATGTTTTATACTGCGAATCTTATAAAAAAAAGTACAATATATATGTAGGTGCAAGCTATTGAATAATTTGAATCACATATATATACTTATCTTTGAATCCAAACTTCCCACAAACTCACTTAGAGGAGCCGTCAGTAAAGTTGGGCATATGAGCATGAGTCGGTAGAGCAGCAGCAGCGGCAGCGCCCTGCTCATGCCTGGCGACGAGCTGCTCGAGCTCAGGCTGGTGCGAGAAGAGCCAGTCGGCGGCGCGCTCCAAGTTGTTCTGGGTCTCCCTGAGGGCGAGGCGAGCTTGCGGCTCTGTGAAACCCATGCTCTCCAGCATCATCAGACCCTCAGCACTCGCAGTGAAGCTATCACCTGCCACAAGTTATAAGAAAAAATTAGTTTTTGAGCAATAATAATTTTTAATAATAGTAATTACGGTATAATCATTACATGTGAGGACAAATATTTATTAGAAGCGGAAATCAAAAGTGATTTTCCACTGAGATCTATTATTATTTGTACAGTTGTAGATGGGTTAGTTATGTTTCCAGAAGTTCTACATTGACTTGCTAAGTCACCTGTGGACTGCGTCGAGGTAACCAAGGGCAGGCTGAAGTCAGGGTCATTCATATGTTCCATGATCCAATTCATGGCGGCGTCGGCACCACAGTTGCCGGTGAAATGAACAGCTTTCTTGCACGCCTCGACAGGGAAGCCCATATCACAGAGCTGCTTCACTACAGCTTCGTCTATCACTGGTGCAGCTGCTCGTGGCGATGATGCAAAATAATAAATCTGTTCTTATGATCTACTCAAATTATGATAAAGCAATTTTAAATTGGGATATTTTAAGGAACATATATAATATATGCGATAGGTACTCTTTTGGCTACAAATACCACTATTGTTTTCAGTAGGAAAAAACGGTTGTCCATTGCTAAAAAGTGACTTTTTAAATAAACTCGTTTAACTTATCATAAAATAATGAACAAATTCACTTATGACATGTGACATAGTGCTTATTTTCCCTTGCCTGCAGGGGTCGGCTGATCGGCTGAGTCGTCTGGCAAGGTCTTCTCCCCTTCAGGTCGCCCGGCGCTGCGCAAGACGGAGAGGTGCAGTGTGTCTGGCATCCTCACCGACACGTCCAACTTTACCGGCTCCCAGGTCTCCGTCACGTCAAACTTCACCAGCTACACAATTAAAAAGTGTAAGGTTTCAATTGCCGGATAATAAGAATTGAAGGAAAACTGGAGTGCGGGTGCTCTTAATTGCGGAAGCACTAGTATCATCTTCTTGAACTTTACTCTTAACAATTCTTTAGCGTAACTCCTGAGAAATTCCTACAGGTTTACACGCACTGAAGGAAATGGATGTTGACTAATCTAGCACAAATGTCATTCGATGATCAATCAACTGGAACTACCACCCTTGAGTTCACACTTAAGGGTGGGATGGTATCATTCATAGGATGATATTAATCATCCCTGATGAAGAGTCACCTTCATCTACAAGGAATGGAATTTCTATCCAGGCCTTGCCAATATACAAATTTTTTACAGCATGAGCGGTCGTAGAAGCAATTCATGCAATCGCAGCCTCAGCCTAGCAATCAAAAACATGATAATGGTCATAAATTTCACTGCAAAATAATACGTGAAGTGAAATTGATTAGCCGAGAAACAAAATCAAAGAAGGGCTAAACTGATACAGCAGATGATGTTTCTCTCAACTACTGTAACGGGTATGAAGTTTTGGGTTAGGAGATCAGACTTACTTGAATGAACAGATAGTCAGGGCACGTGGTAATCCTGGTGGTTTTGGTCATAGGCACAGACGCCTTAGCTGCAGAACTGTAGGCCGTCAGCACTTCAGGTGCGACCATCTTCGAGATGCAAGCTTCGTATGGGATGCTGGAACGCACAGCATCTTCGGTGCTGCAAACAATTAGAATCATCAACAAAGTGTTTTACAAGTAGATTCTTTGATGAAAGCACAATCATTCCGTGCTTTGGACGATGAACTTTTCTATTTTATTCAAAAACAATTTTATCATGGGCGAACAATTTCAGACATTGTCACAAAGAATATAGCTTAACTCTCAAGCAATCTCTAACTTCATTCCAGAACATTTTTATTACGGTTGATATCATAGTACATAAATAAAATCAGAAACGTCCTATGACTACCAATAATCTTAAAACACGAGACAATAATAATATGCAACGTACAATCTGTTGCCAAGTTTCTCGGCGTCTAGTTTGCGTTGGTTGTATTCCTGAACCTGCAGCTTGTTGGTCGCGGCCTCCAGCGGCACCGGCAGAGGCAGGTACAGGTCGCTCCGTTCAACGTACCGCACGCAACCGCTCGCACTGCACACAAACTTGTCCTCCACCTGACAAAAAAAATGCATCATTGAGGCGGAATACTATCAGAATTTGCTCAAGTACACGTAGCGGCCTAAGTACACGTAGTGGTCTAAATATACGAAGCGGTCTAAGTACACATAGCGGTCTAAGTACACGTAGCGGCCTAAGTACACGTAGCGGTCTAAATATACGAAGCGGTCTAAATACACGTAGCGGTCTAAGTACACGTGGCGGTCGATTTTTCGTCTGAGATCTTTGGCTTTAGGGTGCCAAGAAGTTAATAATTGGCTGACGTTGTTCAATGCTTGTAACTATTTTTGATTATACGGCCTCGGGCCTCCCGTATCTTTAATTTTTTGTCGGACGTAGCAGTTCAGTTTTTCTTTCTGACGCTGGACGGCCGCTTCAGTACACCACGAACACCGACGGAATTGTCAAATGAACAGTTTGGAATAAAAAGCCTTTGTAAAGTATACAAATAAAAAAAACCGTCTGAATTGCAGGTTTGAGTTAGAAAAAAATATGCATTGCACCCACCCCAAACCTAAAGCAGTGTCCAGGATCAGGCAATCCAGCTTTAAGCGAGCTCCTCTCCATGAGTTTGAGCACGTGCTCCAAATACTCCATGGCGTCCTGCTGCTTCTTGGTGCTGAATTCGGGGTGTTGGCTGCCCACCACGGACCTGAAGAAGCCAGGGGCGATGCCAGGCTGCAGCTCATCGATATCCACCTCAGCCGCGGAGGAAGGGTCGTAGTCTGCGGGCGCTTTTGAATACCTGTACCAGATAAACACTCGTTTTGTCAGGAGTAAAAATTGTAATATAGCGGTTAAAAATTGTAATACTACTTGATCGGCGAGAGTGGCGGATTTCGCTCAGACCAAAAGCAAGCTGCCCAGCTATACTGTTTACGTTTAACGGCTCAGCTTTCATAGTAACCAAGATCGAGATTTATCACAAATACTGCTTCAGTTTGAATACGTTGATGACTCCTTTACAAAGAAAGTTACCTAACTGTATAGTTGCCAGACGCAAAATTTAGAACAATGATCACCATTTCTGCATTTCATCAATGATCCCTAAACTAGCCAAGTGTGTTGAAAAGCCTAATGATTTGAACTTTTAATCAAATAATTGCATCTCCAACTTACTCGCCAGATAGCAGGCCAATGGCCAGTTTAGCCATTTGAGCGTCGAAATCCTGAGGTATTCTTTTAGGCTCGACAGCAGCAAGGCGTTCTGGGCCGCTGATATAGTAACGCTCCGCGAGGGGCGGAACTGTCAGCAGCACCTGCATCACTGAGTTCACGTAGCAAGAGTTGCCCAAGTTGCGCAGTCCTGTGTTCAACAAACCGAAGAAGATCAGCGCGAGAAAGCTGGTATTTTATTGAAAGTTTATAGGTAGCTAGAAAAAAATCGTGTATCTGTCACCTAATGGGCATGGAAGAAAACCTTCAACCATGATATCGTAAATTCGGGAATTCTTGAGTTAAGGCTTAAGCCAGTTCAGAATAGAACGTATGGCAAACAGTAAAAAGATTTACTATATACTATACTATACCCACCCACCAAACTCCCTCACTTGACCCACCACACTCGCATCCCAGCACCCACCCGTGTAACCAGGTCCGAACATAGGCACGAGCTTCTGGCCGCTCTCTGTGAGGCGCGAGTACTCCCACACGCGTTGGTTGAAGTCGATCTCGAGCTCAGCCATGGTCTTCTCGGTCTTCTCCATCACTGACACGTTGATGCCAAAGTGCTGAAACGCAACATAGGCAATACATTGAAAACGACGCCATATCCGGACATCATCATTATGGAAATAAAAAAAAATGAATACACAAGGCAATAAACATGTATATACATACGTACAATACTTGATATCAGCAGAGAAAGCAACTACGGCAATACAGTGGAACTGACGTTAAACCGCGGTATTAGCATCGTGGAAACAAAAACAATAGAAAATATTAGAATGTAGACTATTTGATCTCGGCAGAAACCAATTTTATTTTTTCAATAGATAGACGAGTTGCTTGCTCATTAAACCATAGTAAGCGAGACAATTAATCGGATAACAAGAAGAACAAACATTACTGTGAAATTTTCCAGGAGCGATAACAATGAAAGTATAAAATCTGCTTGTTTCCGGACTGCAAGTATGAACTTATACCTTAAGACCTTCAGCAAACATGTGCAAAGATTTCAAGTTTCTTTTTAGCAAATATCCCAACTTCCCAACAGTACTGCCTCTTGTTCACGGACACAAAAAAAATCGTATCATATACCGTATACTATATATTGTTAAATATAAATGCAGTACAAAAATGCTTGTAACTGCTAGTAGCGATTTGGACTCGGAATAGTGAGAACAGAACTAGGTATAGAAACTGTTACTAATGTCAAATTGGAACGGATGGATGTTTATCATTATTTATAACTCATGCTAAGAAGATTATTATGGATTGAAGGACTATTGGTGTTCAGTAAACACATAGCAGGCACTCACGGCGAGATGTTTGACAAGGTGCGGATCAATGACCATGTCATCCTCAGCGTAGCTGTACACATCAGCCTTGCCGTCAGCCGTGATTGTGCCTAGCTTCACCGCCAGTGGATATTCTGCAGAAATATGGATAATTAGCCCTAATCTATCTATGGTAATTTAGGTTTTTTTCGGGCAAATGATGACATAAGACCATTCAACCTAAGAAATTTAAAAGAAAACATACATTGTACAATTTTAAAGAAGGAATTGAGATGAACTTGAACTGTAATGATTGTTGAAGATGCTGCTGTTGCATTATCAATATTTATTAGTTGATTCTTTTCAAGATAGCATTACATCGTGAAAGTAATATACAAATGAACTTTAATAATATTAATGATTGAAAATCTTCAGAATTTCGAATTCAAACTTAGAGCATTTATGCTGCATTAAACTTACATTAAGAAGAAACTGTCCAGTGGGATTGACGGAGCATGAATAATATTCAATAAAGAATTGATTGGCACTTTTACTGAAAGGTCTAATTGCTGGAAGAATTGCAGAAGAAGGATAACTGGACTAACTGGTTTGGTCGTAGTGCTCCACGGCATGGTTGTTGCCACCAGAGCCGTCCAGTTGCCGTCTGCCGCAGTGTATGGCCCCGTCAGTCAGGTTCATCCACAAGTTGTCCGTGAGGTCGCACTGGCTGCACTGCCAGCCTTTAGGCGGCACCTGATCATCATATTGAATTACGCAACACGTCATAAATGTACAAACTTCCTGGTGTAGCAGGCACACTGAATAGGTGGTGATCTGATGAAATAAACAACCAGGCTCCGAGTTGCTTGCTTATTTCAATTTATAAAGAACGCAAATACACTATTGTTAAAATTCAAGTAAGTTAGAGTTACGTTAGCTAAATTCTAGAAAGTTATATACATACTTTTACATTACTATTGTCGAGCTGTTTCGAACAATCAACTTAACAGGAACGCCAAACATAAAGTTATTATCAGTTAAATTCAAGCAATTATGTGATTATACCTAATACTCTCTAATTCTATCAGGTTATATGCATACCTTAACACCATTGTCAAGCTGCTGAATACTGTCTGCATGACGGGAAATCTGGCGCACTTCTCCGTCCCAAGAACCGCCACCGCAGTTTGCTGCTGCCTGCTGCAATGCACCTTCAGCCTTTTCCACACCTAACACGCTCTCTAGGACCTAAAAAATACAAAGTCAATTATTGCTTCAAGTAAATAGGCAACAGATCAACATAATAAGCTCAATGGTTAAATAGCACAGACAATTTGCTAACAACCACTTTGTATGGGACTGTCCAGTCCCGGCTCTCAGAATGGCTACCCATCCTGAATGACATCACCATCTTTGTCACCTTCCCGGAGTTCAAAGCCGCGGGCTGCCAAGTTTTCTAGGAGTCTCTACCTAATCCACACAAAAGAAGTTGGCTACGGCAACGTAGCTACTGAAAAATCGTCCGTCAAGATTCTGACCTTTGAAACCACTCAACAAAGGAGCTACTTTTCAGCATTGATCTGTGACAGCTTCATCTTTTCTGAAAAGCTGAGTAAACACCCAATTTTTTAAGGCATGAGAGGCACCAGCGACTCAGCCTTCCCTAGCGTAAAACATCTGAGCTGCTGACACTTAAAGCACCCTGAAAGAGTAGCTAAACCTGAGTTTCTTTAATGCTCTGAAGCTTCTCTAAGGAGTATCATTCATCATTGCAACTATAAAACTATAAGAACTAGGCAGCCAAAAACAACAATGTCTCTGTTGACCCACGCTTTATTATTGCTTCAAATGAATCTTTGCTTCCTGCCAGGCCCTGGCTCACTAGCCTCTCCTCTCCTGCCCTGAGTATGAAGATCTCCAATCAGCTCCCTCCCTGCCAGCTGCTCTACTTTGTGCTATAACATGGGCGTCAATGCCACAGACAAGAAATTTCTTACTTTAATTCTGTATGAGATTGCTTCACAGAAATTTAAAATCCATTCAGTTATTCAAGTTGAATTTAAAACCACAATTACCAGGCAGACCTTAACTCTATATCGTACCTGTACCTGCACCCCAATATGTGAATGAATGCAGACAATAAATTAAAAAATGTTCAGGCAGTAACTTAATCTGTAATAATCTCTTATAATCTCATCAACAAATATTCAATATACACCAATATTTACAGTTATAATTCAAGTTAACACTATATTCAGCTTAAAACCTTAAGTTTGAGCAACACAGGTAAAATACAATTAGCAAAATGAGTAGAGAATTGGTAGTAGTGAAAATAACATTTATTCAATATATACATGCCATCCAATAAAATCAAAAGCAGCCCGGAGACATCAGAAAAATCAACGAGAGTCAAAAATCACAGGCTGGTGTATTCACTGAAATTTGCTAGCAGCAGCGTGCATAACAGTCATGAAAAACCTGGAAAGTCAAATACGACTTGTAATTTTCCAGACGTGAATACAACTTTCCAGGTTTTCCATGACTGGTACGCACCCTGCAGCAGCACATTTTTTAACAATTGCTAATAGTTAATTTCTCATATTAGCTATAGTTCAATTCAAATTTTTGAAAATATACCTATATAATGATTCATTATGAAATTTTACAAGTTATGTTAAAATGGAAGAATGGAGAAAATACTCAATATGAAAGTGATTGTAATAATAAATACTGATTAATAAATAAAAGTATTAATTCTTAGTATTATTAATTATTAATAATTATTATTATTACCTTATGAGACATTGGAAATTAAATAAGAAAGCATATCTTTACACCTTAATAAACATGTAAATAACAAACCAGTTGTGGTAGGTCATCGTTTGGTAAGGTAATGACTTCAAAATCCGGTAGTATAACCACAGCCAAAGTAGTACTATACTCGTATTTCTTGGCCCCAACATCAGGATTGAAGCCGCCTTCTACACCTATTGCAAGCCGAGCAATCTTCTTGTCAGGTTCAGCTTCTTTTTCTGATGGCACCTGAAATAAATGAAATTAGATTAAAAGTTACTTAAATTTTGAAGCTTAATATCATGATGGCATATGAAGAATGTCCAGAAATTTAATATAAAGCTATTAGCATCACTGAATATGAAGAATAAGGTCATGAAAGTTAATATAAAGCTCCAAAGAGGCTTAATGTATAAATACCTGAATATATTTGATCTGTGATAGACAATAAAATTGTAAAAAATATAAATTCCAGATACATGGCAATGTATAATATTATTCCTTAAGGAGAGAGTGATGACACCATTTTTACTAATGTATCAATATATACAAACAAGTGTACCATTAAGGCAAAACTTAATACCTATGTAATTGCTGGTCAATAAAAGTAAGGAGCAATATTATTGACCTCTCTTCTAGTCCTGGTGCGGTGCAAGAAGACACAGTTGCCAGACTTGTTGCTGTAGTCCAACACATACTTCCGTCCAAATCCAAGGAATGTATTGAGACACACATATAGACCAGTGATGGAGTCCTGTTTAAAGAAATTGATTTTATAACCAGCTCAGAACATGCATAGTATGGTATAACAAAGGATCTCTTCAGACCAAAAAATCCAGGCTTATCTATCCAGAATAGCTCTACCTCTAAACAAATAGCTGAAGAATAATCTTTTATCATACAACCAACATTAATAAATGGCAACTGTAACATGTTGCCTTCAAAGAACATATCTATAGTGAGTATATATAAATAGAGGAAACAAGTACTCGTGAATTGGTATACATGATACATGTCAAAGTATAGTTCCAACCATCAGTCAATAGCCAGACAAGATTGGTAGTAACATTGCCAAACGGGGGTTAGAAATCCAGAAAAAATTGTGTTAAGTAATGTACTCTGTAACTAATTCGTAAATAAAAACCAGATGCATAAATAAATGAACTACATTACTGGACATTCTAGAAAAAGCCAACCTTGTTAGGTTAGGTTTAGAGTTAGTTGTGTATATAATGCTCCTTCACTTTGCTAGACACTTTTCTAGAGGGGTTAGGTCCAGCCAGTTCAAGTTCTTTTTACTTTTTTATAATTTACAAAAGCCATTGGGTACTAAAATAATAATAGTCTGGATTGGTGGAAATATATTTATATTGGTGTAGTTCGGCAGAAGCTTCTCTTTTATGCAAGTTTGATTGAAGACCAGAGCATGTTTTTTATTAATAATCTTCTTGTTCATCTTTCCATTGAGTTAAACCAAATTTCTTGCTGACGCCGGGAGATCAAAAAGCAGGTTTCCAAATGATATTTTAATAGATTGCAACATTTAAAAAATACAATTTTCATTATCAAGCTGTGAAGGTTTAAAACCACCAGCTTGATAATGAAAATTGTATTTTTGAAACATCACAATCTATTAAAATGTCATTTGGAAACCTGCTTTTTGATCTCACAGTGCAAGCAAGAAATTTGGTTTGACTTATTGAAAAGACGAACAAGAAGATTACCGTAAAATGGGGTAACTTAGACCACTTTTTTCTTTATAAATGATGCCATTTTTTAACTAAATTAAACTTGAATTGAAACATGCAAAATACAGGTCTATACTCTAGCTTTACTCACCATAAATTGCTGGCTCCTACCTCTCATAGTCTTTACGTAATTTCAAAAAAAGTGATGGTCTTTGTTACCCCAGCTCTTGGGGTAACTTAGACCGGGTGGTAAAATCAATTATATTTTTTGGTAAAATAACTCCAAATAACTCCAGGTTTTGGTGCATTGTAGAAAAACTCTTCTAGTTACATATGCAAATGACAAACTTGAGGAAAGTGTCATAGTTTGCAAATGGGGGGCACCGCCCCATAATGAGGGAAATGTGACTACCTAATGGCAGCCCTGATGGGGTAATATTGACTGGCTTGGAAATTAAGTTAAATTACCATATATAAGACTCTGTAGAGTCTGAAACACAAAGAAAAAACATAAATAGGCTGTCAGACATAAAATATGTTATATATGGTAATTTTATATTAACTTCCAAACCGGTCTATGTTACCCCATCAGGGCTGACATTAGGTGGTCTAAGTTACCCCAATTGGGGGTGGCGCCCCCATTTGCAAACTATGACACTTTCCTAAAATTTGTCATTTGCATATGTAACTAGAAGAGTTCTACTACAATGCATCAAAACCTGGAGTTATTTAACCAAAAAATAAAAAAATTGGAGGGGGTAGCGGTAGTCTGACAGGCTTTAAATAATAGCTTTTTTTCGTGGGTCACATTTTTCATGTTTTAACCTATTAGATATGCAAACTTTTTAAATCTTTCTATTGTGTTATGTAGCCTCAGTATTAGGCCTTAAATGCCCATTCGCCCCATTGACAAAATTTTTCTATGTCAAATAGTTTTTGAGTTGTGGGGGTTTTTGTTAAAAAAACGAAAAGTGGTCTAAGTTACCCCGCCGGTCTAAGTTACCCCATTTTTCGGTATTAATAAAAAGCATGCTCTGGTCTTCAATCAAATGTGCATATATTTATATGTACATAAAGCTTTATATGTGTTCAATTAATGACCAGAGAATGCATTTTCAAGGAGTCAAACAGTTCTATAGATGAAGTTGATAGATCAAAAGGCAGCTTTGGCAAGTAATAATAGTATCATTACTATTAATACTTTTACTATTATTATTATTTAATACTATACTATCAATATTTTGAATGTAACAACATTCATTTTCAAGTTAAGAAGGAGGGCAGAGGAGGGCAGAAGAGCCTCTTGACCAATGCTTGCTGGAACCCTCGTTATTTTGGATTGGACCCCAACTATCTATTTCCAAACTATACCAGATTTATTTAAACATTGAAATTATTTGCAGAGGGACTTTTTGGCTTAAAATTTTAATGATGTATTCTATTTACCTGTATTATGTACTTATGTCAAACAAAATTTCATTATTCAATGCTTCTCTCAACTTATAAAATGAAGGTTGTTACATTTGAAACATTGTTAACATATTATTATTACTTGTTAAACCTGCTTTTTGATCTATCAACATCATCTAAAGACTTTTTCGGCTCCATGAAAATTGTACTAATGCATTCTGTGGTCAATAATTGCATGCATATAAACAAGAAAATTCTGCCATCTAATACAAATATATAAATGTATATATAGTTTACATGCCAAATGTAAGCAGCACATTGCCAAGCAATGTGGTAATTGGTCATAATTATGATTATGTTTAGATTTAGAAACTGAAAACATTGATCATATTTGAAATATAACATGTGCAATGGGTAATGAGAACTGTAAGAAGAAGTCAGTATCACACAAATAAATGAAATGAAACCATCCTGTAAAAAAGTGATACAAGCTGGAATGATTTCATTACTTATATCAGAGCAAATTAAAAAAAAAATCACCATTCCTGTAACAAAAAAATGGCAATATGGTTTTAACATTTTTATACAATTTATACAAGGTAAATCTGCCAGCTATAATACACAGCTGTTATTTCATCATGAATGCACATGGTTCAGCTTACAAATCAAACCATGCTATGAGCTGTCTATGTATACTTTGTAGAGGATAAGGGATTTCTAATTAGGTTTTAAAATATGTACAGCCTAATACTAGATATTTTTAGGTATCTTGTAAACCTAATTCACTTAAAGGTAATTAACAACTTACCGGAGAGTCAAAGGAGTACATGCACTCATCCTTATATACAGCATCACTAGGCTGAGGGATCTTTATCCTGCTAAAATGCTGTCTCAACTTCTCCATGCTTTTGAGTGTCTAACCTCAAGTCGGGACTTAAGTGTTGAAAATGGACTAGACTTTATTTTCAAAGTATGACTTCAACTGCAAAAAGATACAAAATAAACATTAAAATTATTCTATACATTCACTTAGCTGGGAAAGGTTTGAAAGGTGTTCACATTGGCAAAGTTAGCCCAAATTGCCTTGGGTTATTGTGTCACACTGCAACCTTGTGTGCAATGATTTCTGTCCAGCATTCTGTTAAGTATTTTTTTCCATCTTAAATACACCGCGACTATTTTACCAGGCATCAATACACTGAACTTACATGTATCCTAATAAATGCAGTCTTCAAATAGACAATTCTGAACTTGAAACCATTTTTAGGAATTTTAAGAATGAAAAGACCAAATTTCAGGTTTCAATAGATCCATTTCTGTGTATGACAACTCCCACTGATCTATATTGTGTTGATGTTGCCAATGGTGAGATTCTAATGCATTTAAAGGTAGTTTCTTTCTCAAAGTTAATTTTTTCAAATAGTTTTTTGATCTCATTGGCTGTGAGTTCATTGCCCACTATTGCAAAAATGACATGAAATGAGATGAATGAGCGAGAAAGCTTGAGTACCTGCCACCTCTGTAGCTTGTGGAACACTTAGGTCATGAGACTGACAAAGTTCCACTGCTGACTTGCAGAGCAGTTCTCTCCAAGGTAAGTGTTAATACATAGTTTGCTAAATAGCCTACCAGGCCTACATAATTGTTCTAGAACAAAACAGCAAAAATATTATTGATCAAACACCAAGAATAGATGTGTTGGGAGAGTATCTCAACACTTGATGGGCAAGACTATGAGATTTGTGGTTATTTTTTTACGGAAGTTATTAGGAATGAAGGGCATGTTGATTAAACAAAACAGGATGAAGCATGAAATGGATTCATTATGCATGTTTATTTTTGGATTGAGGGTAGCATTTCGATTTAACTACAAGGAGTAATGACTCCACATCATCACTGAAATTTTAAATATTAAAAGAAGGTAATTAATATATTAATATAAATAAAATATGAAATAACATGAGGTATCCATGGTTTTAGTGCATTTTCTTATTTATGGAAAAAATGCCCTATTGTGCTTGTCATGTCCGTCCGTTGGTCTGTCCGTGACTTCACATTTTCGTCAACAAGAAAATGAGCACTCTATCACTCACTGTATGAGTACAGAGTTATATTTTTTAAACTCTATCAAATTACAACTAAAAAGTTTTAAATTGACCTTGAATTTGCATGAAATTCAACCAATGGCTATTATTGGTGGTTTGCTAGGGTGCAGAGTTTGCAAGCAGCATCGCCAATGATGCCGAGATATTTATTTTTAGCCCAAAACGTTGATAGTCGTTTTCAAGATGCGTCGCAATGTAATTTTTTATAAGAAATACTGCAGGCAACTTTGATAGTATATCCCTTACTCTCCATGCACTGCGACACTTACACTCATCGCAACTGATTTCCAGACAAGCTTCACTGCATCCTGATCCATCCAACTTGCCGGAAACCTTACTGTGTGCATTTGCGGTCTTTCAGATTTGCAGTAATTACAAAATAATTTCTAAAATGCAATTATTTCAATCCCAATGTGTTGGCAAGCTCTTCTGAAGGTGTAAATTTTGCTGCTGATGGATCACCACAGATCTTTCAATATTCACCCACTTTCTGCACCCTGGGACTGGTTTGGACTTTTTACTTGGGGCCTGGGGCCCTGGGGGTACATATGATTACCGTACTCAATAATTCACATTGTCATTTGATATATTTTCTAGTTGACTACCTACTAGTACCTAGTTCTATTCTATGCCATTAAGCTGGACTTCAACTTTCAAGTGGGTTGTTGAGAACTTGAGTTTGATTTTTGACACAAATTACTTACATATAATTTGCAATAAATTACAGAAAAAATATTGATTTAGTGCATAAACTGGCTTTTATATTCAAAAGCAATCCAGTTAGAGCCTGAGCTCCAATTTTGGTATATCAGGCAGAAACTGCAGAATGTTCAAAGAATTCTTGGTTAGAATGATTGTTTTACAAGTGATTTTTTATATACTTTGGCAGTTAGGCATGTAGGCCTATGTGTAACTTTTTCAATATATGTTAGCTATTGTGAAGACAGTTATGTTGCTATTTGCTATGGAGTATGGATAGTGGAACTGGACGGGACTATGGACTTACAATTGTACAATAACATTGACAAATCCTAAAAAACAGTAGCAACAGCAAAATAGTGTGAAAATAACACATTAACTTTTACAGGGCAGGGACAAATATTAGGAAAAAACTAAGAACTAGTGGTTCACTGCTCATCAGCTCAAATTTCTTGTGCAAGGCTTTTAAAATTAGCTTGTGCTTTGGGCCTTCAGCTTTATAAGTGTGACACTTAGTCTTACTACACAATTTGCTAGCTCCACAGGCGGCAGCCCACAGCCTTCAGTCATGAGTCAGGGAGGGTGCAGTTGTAGCCCGTAGGCCACAATTACCCACAAATTTACCTCTTAAATCAGCCTTGGAGGCTGAGTTGGAGCAAACACCAATCCAACCCTCTAACTTAGCATACCGAGTCAGGCGAGTCTAACTAAGTGCTACTGCTAATCTGCTATACTTACAGGCTATATAATATAGAATAGATATTGTAACCCTGGTACGCACCTATGGAACTGTACTCAATTGACCACACCAACTTAAAACCAACAATAACATAACATAACATAGTGATGCCGGCACTGAAGTGTAGGCCTCACTGTAGGCCTTATGTGGCAACAGTGGCATGTTGCCGATTCTTTTCCTTTTTGTGCCTTGTTCATAGAAGATCTAAAATTGTGTCATTTGACCGGATCTTTTCATGACTGACGATAGTTTGAAGTAGCTACTAGACTTCCACCGGGTTTGATAAGGAGCTAGGCATTTCAAATCTGAACATATATTTTTCCATAGCTTTATCTAGGTAGTCTGTTCTTGAACGCGTTCATACTTGGAGTGCCAACGATGTCATCGGGGAGGCTGTTCCACATGTCGGTGATTCAAAGCAAGAAGAAATTTTGTCGTGTGGAGAAGTTGCAGCGCAGTTTTTTTAGCTTATAGCCGTGGCCCCTGGTGTTGGTTCTTGTTTCAAATTCTAGTAACCCTTCAGGGACCTTGTATAGACCATGAGTATACTTGTATACTTCAGTGAGGTCCCCATGCAGACGTCAATAACTGAGGCTTGGAAGCTTCATAATCTTCAATCTTTCTTCATAGGACTTGCCCTAAGACAGTAAGACTCAAGCCAGGAATTATCCTTGTTGCATGTCTTTGAACATTCTCTATTAAATTTCTGTCCTTTTCAAATCTCGGTGACCACACAACAATGCCTCAGGTCACAAGCTGCTACTACACATACTACGGTCAATTGCGGATCAAAATGGAATACTTCACTGTATTAAGTATATTTAGTAGTAGTAGTAGTAGTATGTTAAAAAGTGTGGGGGAAAGGATGGCTCCTTGGGGTACTCCTGAGCCTATCCTTCTCATTGAGGAAAGTTCCCCCTCAAAGAAAACTTGAAAGCGTCTGTCTTCTAGGTATGCTTTGAGCCATCTCAACATTACTCCCTGTACACCACATCTGGCAAGCTTGTATAGGATGCCATTGTGCCATACCGTATCAAAAGCGCTAGTAAAATCACAGAATATTGCCACCATGACACCTTTGCTGTTCAGCGTGTCTCGCACCGCTGTAGTCAGTCTGGCCACCTGATCAACAGCAGACATGCAAGATCGGAAGCCTCCTTGACTTGGTCGGAATGCTTTCCTTTCTTCCAGGAAAAAGGTCAGGCGTTTGTTGATCAAGGATTCTAGCAACTTGCCAACGCATGAAAGCAGTGAAATTGGGCGATAAGAAGATACATTTGTCAGAGGCTTGTTTGGTTTTGCAATTGGGATTACAGCAATCCCTTGATTAACACGGTTAATAAATCCCCGAGTTTTACCGTGTTAAGCAAAACCGCGCTAATCAAACTTAAGAATATATGGGAATAATTATAATGAATCCTCAAAAATAGCAAAGTTACATAATAATTTTTTTTCCACTAAAATTCATCATATTTTTTCGTTTCACCATTATCAAAATGCTTAATTATTTCAAGCTTAGTCTCCAAAGTGATATTTTTACGTTTAAGTGTTCCCTTTTTGTCCATAATTATGACGGTAATTTATCAAGGAAAATTATGTAGTTTGATAAAAATGAGCAGTAGATATGGCAGCGATCTTGACCAGTTGAAGGCTAACAAGTAACTAGAGCACCGGCATGGCGCACTTACCGGCAAACGTTGCCGAACTCGACCATTCGAGTTATGAACGAGACAAGGCGCGGTTAAACCGACTCTGTAGTCAGCACAAGTGCCTACAGAATGGGACCTTATTTAAAGAATTATTGGCTGAAATTCATAAAGTAACAACATTTGGCAAATTTTTCCAAAAGTCGTAACAAAAGTAACAACATAAGATCTAATAAGCAATAAGTAACACTTTTGTTCCGAACGTAACACCTCTGGCTAGAGGCGGGAAAATGATGTGTTGTGAAAAAAAGACGCGCTAATCAAAACTGGCACCGCGTAGATTAAGGGTAGGTCACAAATTATTTTTCCGCGTTAATCAAAACCGCGGTATTCAAAACCGTGCTAATCAAGGGATTGCTGTATTAGTGCAGTTTTCCATTCTATGGGCACTGTGTTAGAAGAGAAACTGTCATTGTAGATATTGAGAAGCCATAGTTTGTACTCTAAGGTTAGGTTTGCAAGGTGCTTATTGTGGATGTTATCTAGCCCCGGGGATGAGTTTTTAAGGTTATGCATACTATTTTCTAGCTCATGCAATGTGAATGGCTGGTTTATGGATGAATTATCATCACAGCTAAGTGAAAGAGCCAAAGGAAGCAGTATTGCTTCTGAGATAGAAGCTGGAGTAGGAGAATTCAAGATACTATGGTAGTGTGAAGCCAAAGCATCTGCCTTCATAACTGGATCAGAGATCATGGCATCGTGAGTTATGAAAGGCTGGGATTTTTGATGGAATGGGGTGTGAAGTCGTTTGATGCGTTTCCATAGGAGGCAGATTGGAGTGTCTGATGTCAAAGTGTTGCAGTACTTTTCCCATGATTCTTTTTTGGCTTTCCTGACTACCCACTTAACTTTGGCTTCACTTTTTTTATATTTTATGAGGTTTTCTCTTGAGGGTTGTGTGAGGAGAAGCTGTTTGGCATTTTTCTTCTCTTGGACAGCTGTCATGCATTCTGGGGTCCACCAGGCTTTATTATACTTTGGAGTTATTACTGTCTTTGTTTGGGGGAAAACTGCAGAACTGGTTGATATAATGTTATGGTTGAAGTTGTTGATGCTTATTTCAAGGTCAGGGGACTGATTAGTACCAATTTGACTGATGGCTGCTTGCCACTTTGGCCAGGAGCTCTCCTCAAATTTCCAGGTGGGTCGTCTCTTGTACTGTATGTGTGTGTGTTCTACTCCTATTGTTGTTAGCACTGGGTAGTGATCACTCCCTAGATCTGCTAAGGTTGAGATTGAAGAAATTGGCTGAATGTCAGTAGTAATAATGGTGAGGTCTAGAGTTGAAAAGGAGTTTTGGTATACATTGAAATATGTAGGTAGTGCAGGTGGGGTCAGTAGAGCAAAATTAGGGTACTGTAGTAAAAAGTTATGCAAGTTTCTACCAGCAGTATAGTCAAATGGGGTAAGACAGGATCGCAGCCTTCATGGGGTAAGAAAGGACCAGCCCATGGCATGCATTCTAATTGCACTGAATTCAATTTGACAAAATAATATGTTAGAGCAATCATTGCCTGTCATTTCAGTGTTTGTGGCAACCCTCTTCTGCAAATAATGAATTTCTGGCTAATTTTTAAAGAAAACCTATTTAAAGAAGGGTCACAAAATAGTTAACCCTGTTTGGGAAATAAGCTCTATCTAATGACAAAAAATTTTTTGGCCAGGTTTGTGGATGTAGGCAGGTAACCTCAAGTAATAGGCAACTTTTTAGACATACTAGGCATTCCTACCTGCTACCATCACTTTAGTCAAAATTTTTATCTTTTGCTCAAACTTCATTATAACTTGTTAGCTTTTTAAATTAGAGAAATTTAGTGCAGTATTTTAAATTGCATCAAAGGGATATAGAAAATAGGGATGTCTCTTCCCATTAGTGAGCTGCAGAACGAGTATGTGCAAAATTGGCTGGGGGAAAAATCACTGTGTGAAACATGAAAAATAATTATGATCACAACTCTGTGAGAGGGCAAGAGTTAAGTTTGAAGAAGTGCACCACAAATGCAGTTAGCAAGAAAGCACATGATGTCTGATAGGTACCCAAGTTATTATCCATTGGTTTTATTACCAATTTGATCAATTTTTCAGACAATGACACTAATGGAATATCATGAAGCATTTAGCGGTGCTCTACAATGAACCAAAGCCAACCCACTATTACTATGCTGAAAGTTTTCTCGTGCAAAAACTTCAATGTGACTGATATTAGAGTTGACTTCCTGCAACACAAAACAGTAACAAGTGGTTGTTTAATCAAATAATGCATGTCTAGATGGATAATATTGAATATCAGATTTGTACTTTTATTAAAAACCTTGTAACATAAGAATTACCAGTTGGTCCTGTCTTACCCCATGCCTGGTCCCATCTTACCCCAGTGGGTCAGGGGTAAGATGGGACCAGCATCTTATCCCATCAGGGTTAAGATGGGACCAGCTCACCATTTTTAATCTGTATAGAAAACTATGTTAGATGCAAAACATCTGAGTTGTAGCTTAGAAGCCCATTGCATAACTACACCTTGTGATAGGTTTATGGTTTTTAGTTATTCTTGGTATAGATGCTACAGGCTTGTTAGTGATTTCGGTCCTGTCTTACCCCATCTGACTATATTAGATGCGTGCCCGGGTTCCCAGTGTGGGTAATGAGCGTTAAAGTCCCCCACTATTAATGATGAAGGTGCTACTTGATTTAGGTAATGTTCATACTCTGGGAGTGATATTGCTTTGTTAGGATTATACAAGTTGATGATTGAGATTGGAGGATTGTTTTTCAAAAGTATTTTTACTCCCTGTACCTCTAACAAGGATGGCAAGAAGGGCTGCAGTGTAAGGGGCAGATAGGATACATCACTTCTAATAAGGATTGCCAGACCCCCTCCCATGGCCCCATCCTCCCTATGTTTGTAGATTGGTGTGTAGTTAATAAATTTTGGTTCATGCCCTGCAGATAGCCATGTTTCACATAGGCAGATTACATGAGGTTTTGTTGTGTATATATGTAGTTTAAAGTTGCTTAGTTTGTTCCTTAGACTTCTACAATTCCACTGGACTATTTTTATTTCTTTTTGGGAAGGCATTTTGTGGAAAAGTTTTGAGATGGCAGTTTTTTACAGGTATTTCCAGCATCTTTCGTCTTGCCACATGATGACTTAGATGCTGTGTTCAAAGCAGCATCTTTACCTTTGATGGTATTCAACTTGTCCTTGTCCAGGTTTCTGCCAATTCTTGGTGAAGGGTTGAAGGGCACTTCAATAACTTCTGGAGTAAGAGGAGCTGGAATAATCTGTGATCCAGGACTGTGTAATCTTGATATTTTGCGTGGTCTGCTCCTTACTGAGGGGCTGTTTTGGTTTGGCAGAAGTGTCTTGTTGAGTGGTTGGTCAGGTATCTCAGGATCAATAACAGGAGGTTGCATATGAACTTCTATTGCTGCTGAAGTTTGATTTTTGAAATTAGGAAGCAAGTTGTTGTGGGGGAGATTGGCAGATACGTTGACTGTTTTAGGTTTAGTTCCACATTGTTGATTTTGCATTGTCTGGGCTGGTACTGTAAAAGTTTCATCAACTATCTGGGTAATTTGATCAGAGATATTTGGGTTATCAGAGTTTTGGCATAGGTTTATAAATTTTGAAAGGAGTTCAATGAGTTTAGAGACTGAATTTTCTTGAGAGTGAGTCTGTGGGATGTTTTCATCAGTTTGCGTGGATACTGAAATTTTTTCTGAGCTGGCTTGTGTTTTCAAACTCTTCATGCGATTGACCTGAGGTACTGAGGTAGTTGCTGAAGGGTTGAGTGGTGAACTCAGGGATGTGCTTCTAGCTGTGTTGCTGGTTGTGGTGATAGTTGTAGTCTCTTTTACATGTTTAAGGGCATCTCTATATGACATCTTTTTTGTAGAACGAGTCTTCTCAACTAACACTTTGAATTTCATTCGAGGGCAACCCCCATAGTTAGCAGTATGTGTGCCACCACAGTTGCAGCATTTTGGGGTCTGACTCCTGGAAGTAGGGCAGTCTTTTACATTATGAGGTCCCCCACAACCTACACATCGGGAGGGGCCTCTGCAGTTGCTGGCATTATGATTGAATCCCTGACATTTATAACACTGCCACGGCTTACTCACAAATGCTTCCACCTTGAAGCATTGGTAACCAAGATAGAGGTAGGAGGGTAGATGATCTGATGCAAAAAGTACCTTGAACATAGCTGTCTTTATTTTATCCTTGCCTTTGTAAATTCTAACTGCTGAGGCACCATTGTATCCGGCCAGGTGTAACTCCTGGGTGAGCTCTTCCTCTGAGGTCTCATCGCCAAAAGGTCCTATTACTCCAGCTGACACAGNCAATTTTTTCGTTTTGCCTTCGTTTGTGAGTTATACGGCTATACGTAAACGGCTCTTTGTTAAACCAGCCGTTAGAAAAGCCGATCGTTTCTCCTATATCTGTATAACTTGCGAACGAAAGCGAATAAGGAAGTGTGAAATCAAGAATGATGGTAAAATGAAAAAAAATCTCGCAAACGACGGTAAAATAAAATTTTTTTCATCTAAAAAACACATTTGGTAGTTAGGAATGTATATTCAGAATCATAGTGGCAAAGCAGAGAGTTTTTTAGACTCTTCCTCAAGTTCATTTTTGAGTCCTATAAGTAGACCAGTATAGTATCTTGGATACCAGAATTATCATACATAAGAAATCTGTTAAAATCTTGAGTAAATGAGGACTTTAAAAATGAACTGATTCTAAAAAATCTCTGGTTTGCCACTATGTTCAGAATTTCGTTCAAATCTGTTTGGTAGTTTGGAAGAAATTCTTTGATCACTGCGAATTTCGGCCTGTATCGCAATATAACTCACAAATGAAGGTGATGTTTAAAAAATTTTTGCAAGCTAAACGTCACCGTTAAGTTCTAATGAATACATGTTCCGAGTTTTATTGAACTGCATTCATTAGTTTGGGAGATATTCCTTGATAACTGAATTTGGAGATTGGTCGTGAGACCGGCCACGAGTCCGGCCGTAAATTTGCCCGAAACGTCCTAGGTTTCTAGTGCTGTTTCAATTTATATCGTGTCAACATTTTATTTTAAAAGCTAATAGTCTAAACTTGGTCTCAAAATTATCCCTATATATATTACTTTGAAAAAATAATTCAAAGTAATTTCAAAATCTTCATCTATAGTAATGGAAAAAAAAACTTTATTTAGCGGCAAAAAAATTTTTATCTGGACTATAAACAGTTATTCGCAAAGAACTTGATAACGCAAACACTTAGCAAAACGTAAATCCGTACACTTCTTCCCAGTGAAACTGTCGACAGGCGGTACAGCCTACAGGTAACAGGCGGTAGAGAACACGGACCAATATCTGCCATTCTTAGCGAGAAACCCGCTATGGGCCCGTGACCCGCAGTGGGCTCGCTGCCCCATGTTACCCTATATGTGTCTGTGGGGGGCGCTAGAAATTCACTAGGGAGCCAAAGGGGGCGCTAGCCTGAAAAAGTTTGGGAACCACTGTTTTAACCCAAAACATCACTTCTTTAAACATGCCGTTAGCCTTACGGCTTGGGTCCGCAAACCACGCTAGACTGCACCGTACATGTGAACTGTTCCGCACGAGACGTCGAGACCGCCTGGCAGCCTCATCACCTACGAACTTCGCGAAACGTGAACCCAGCAGCACTGCAGCAGTGCAGCACTGTGACTGCTCCCCAGCATCTTCAGGTCTCGGACAAATTTACTGCCGGACCTGCGGCCGGAAAGGGTTTCTTAGTGTTTTTATGGGGTTTTCAAGTTTTTTTTGTGTTTTTAATGGAACCTGTAAGTAACTGAACGTGAACCTAACCTGCGAGGTTTCCGTTGATTGGCTAGTTTTTTCTATGTTTGGAGTCCGGCGGCCGCGCAGGCCGTAAATTTGTCCGAGACGTGCATCTTCTTCGGTCTTCCTCCCCGATTAGTCTCTCCCCCATGCCACCAAGGCTGGCTCTGGCTGAAAAACTTTTCTCGCTGAATGATCATTTGAACTTGTGTGCATGATGCTTGTAATTTGCTTTTCAATTTTGTCTAATTTTCCAACCACACGAAGAACATAAGTCTTTGATGATAAGTTCTTAACTTCTTGCATGACGAGGCTGTTACAGTGTTAGTGTTTTAGAAGTAGCGACTAGCGAGTACCGTAAATAATTCAATCCTAGACGCTTCAAAGTCAAACTGCCAACAATGACATAGAGTAGACGCTTGGAACTTGGAAGAATGCACTTGTTTAAACAAAAAAAAAAAAAAGGGGAGCAAGGGCTTTTTAAACAGTCCAATTTACTAGCTAGTCTCTACCCTACAGTCTACGGTACACCTGTTCTTTACGAGGTTAATTATTAGTGATTTAGTAAATTTGTGCCACAGTGCCAGTACCAAGTTCAACTTTTCACCCTCAGCTCAGTCAGCTGTTGGCGATTGTTGCTTATACTTATAACTTAGCCTATACTATAGTGATGACTTTGAGGCTCCAGACTGTTATTTTTTCAATTGGTTTGTTGTGCATTTTATATTGTTTGTATCATGTTCCAATTCCATAACTGATACGGACCAATAACCAACAAAACAACATTAAAATTGAAAGTATTCTCACTCCCGGGCTCCCCTCAGTCCCCTGGGCCTGGCCTTTACCATCCCCTGTTTCTTTTATATTTCCATTAACTTTTTACTTGCATCTAAAACTTACACAAACCATCTCTGCACTCTAAAATCTAAATCTTGTCTCAATACCTTGAATCCTGTACCTGTCAGTCTGTCTCCTCTTTTTTCCCCCCTCGTTATGCCAAAAATTAATATTAAAATGAATGCGTGACATGTGCCATGTGGCAAGGTGGCAGCTAGCTGATACAAAGGCCTGTTGTCTGTCACCACACTCCAAATGCAACCATTATTCATTTTTATATACAATGAATTAGCTATATTATAATGTGTCAATAAATTAAACAAGAGATTTTCTAAACAGGTGTGATCATCTGACAGATGTCAGACTGACCCTTTCTTTCACAAATTCACACAATCACACGTCAGACAGATGATCACAGATCAATGGTGTAAAATTACCAGTTACCAGTATGTAGTACTGTAGTAGTAGTGTATCCAATATCATGAAAGTGGCTGTTCTTCTTTTCCTGCAAGTTTAACTCTATACAGGTACAGCCCAATGAGCCTGTTGCCACATTTACGCCATCCTTTAAAAACATTATTTTCAATACGGTAGTTTCTTTTTATTAAGCCTTTAAGGTGACTGAGTAGGTTAAAGCTGAGGTGGAAAATTGGGCAGAAGCCACCCATGAATTGGACAAAACAGCAGTGAATCTGGCCAGTTTAACTTGCTCCTGTAGCCTTTTCCTAATTTATTCAGTGAAAAGACTTTACAGTAAGAAAAACAATTATTGTTTGTCCAACAAATTGTCCATGAAATGATTGTTTTTGATGTCAGAGTAGCAAGTTGAGACTTCTAGATTGAGAAAAAGAACATGTTTTGACCTATTTAAAACATCTAGCAACAATTCCTGATAACAACATTGCCTACTATGAGAGAGCATGTTTGAAAGGTGGTTGTATGGTACACCTAGGACAGGTGGCCATAGAGGGCTAATGAATAGCAGTTTGGTTCCATTTGCTGATCTGCAGGGTGTAATTCTTGGAATGATAGTTCATGTATTTAAGATCAATCTAGCGTGGTAACTTGCTCAGTTCCAAAAAATCACCTGAATTATATAAGAAAATTCTAGTTTTAGGGTTTTTGATCATGATGTAATTTGATATGTATACCCATTCATACATTAGCACTCCTGAGTCTTGAACAGGAATTGAATATATTGCATTTTAAGCCCAAACCAGAGCTTCTGCACCATTTTTAAAGTCACAAGTTTGTTACTAGATGAATTTTATACCTCCTTTTTTATATACCTCCAATTGTGCTAATAGATTTGCACAATCCAATAGATTTGCACAATTTGGCTGCAAGATACTAAATGTATTGAAATTTTGTCATTTTGGTTCATAATATTGCTTTAAGAACTAAATAAGTAGAAAAATTCCAATTTACTTCTTGAAGTTGACATTGAACTCATTTTCAAGGTCAATTCGCATAAACTTGTGTAGGTATTTTATTTTGAAATCTTTTGGCTTGGAATATTGTGTACATGATTTTTGATTTGTCTGAGGAATATTTTAATCCAAAACATGCATAGCTTGTCATGATAATTTTTTTTACATGATAATTTCTTTTGCCATGTGCTTTTTAGATCCTAAGCATAGTTCTACTATCAATGGCTTTGGCTTCTGAAGAATATAGACTACATTGCACACTACGGGGTCATCAGTCAGATGTGAGATCTGTTGCTACCACTGCTGCAGGGAAGATCCTCACTGCTTCTAGAGACAAATCTGCAAGACTGTGGCTGCCTCAGAGTGGGTAAGATTGAGTCCAGGAAGATTTATTGTGCAAGATAATGACATGTGTTTATACTTTATACACCTTGTTTCCTATTTTCATTTTGCCATTCTATGTTTAGTATAACTGAAACTAATGATGATGTTTTCCACCAATAACTAATATTCATTATACTTCATACTTCTTTCAAATGATCTTTTCTATACTCTGATTATTTTAAAGATGAAATTATTTCTAGGTGCACGTAGTTTATTTGTTAATGAATTTAAATCTTGCAGGGGATATGTAAGTGAGACAGAGTACACTGGCCACACTGGCTATGTAACTAGCATTTGCTCGCTACATCCAAGTGATCAGTGGCCAGATGGGCTCACATTCACAGGGTCACGAGACAGCACAATATTAGTCTACAACCCTTCCTGTGTTTCGGCACTTCAGCAACTCAAAGGACATACAGATACAGGTAATTTACCTAGTTTTCAATTTGGTTTGGTCACAAGTTTGTATGAAATTATTTGCACATGTCTGATTTTTATCAGTAAAATTCTTTAATAAATTTCAGTTCAGTAGTTTTTTGAATAGATGAAGTTCAGGCCCCTGCTGGTTATCCTTTAGGTATATACTTTATGAATATGATTAAAATTATTGCAATTGAAATAGGCTTTGATTTCTGCATTATTGAATTCATTTTTTAGCTCTTTATATACGGTATGTAGCCTGATTCATGTATATATGTTAGGTTTCAATTTGAATTTAACATTCCATTATATTACTGACAACCTTTATTAAAATGTCGTTGTAAAATTTACATTCCAGCTGTGCTGAACATGTAATGAACTCCTGAAATTTTGTGCACTTTAGCCTTAATTTGCCCGCTACTTCAATTTTTCTGATATATCACTAATTCTATTCAATGTATTTCAGTTTCATGCCTGGTCAGCAGTGGAGGCTTGCTGGTGTCAGGGTCATGGGACCATACGGCTAGGTTGTGGAGCACAACAGCAGCTGATGCTTTCCCTTGCATTGCTGAGCTGAAGGCTCATGCAGGGCCCTTGTGGGCTGTGGCTTTGCTACCTGAAGGAGGTGGTCTACTCACTGCAGCTGCTGATAAACTCGTTTATCTCTGGCACCAAAACAAGGTCAATATTAAAAACAGTTTGAGTGATTTCTTGGAACGTGAATCCTTTCAATTTTGTCAAAATTCATAGTAACTTTTTTATCTCCGCTGTTTATAGAAGTTCATGCTAAAGTTTAAACTGAGTTAATGCTCCTTTAATGTCAATGTTGGTCATACATATACTTATGTTCATTATGCTGTACAACAAATTAAATCTAATATTTGTTTGGATCAAAAAAGTTTTTTCTGGAAAGAAATTTTAGTTCATTAGGATATTGTACGTTGCAGTAAAAGAATGATGAAAGTTGATCACTTGAATGCCTTGAAGGAATTTCATTAGATTTTGAAATTAGTTAGTAGCATAGTTGACAAGTATGAGAGGTGAGTTCAAACTAAACTGAATGAAAAAACAACTATTTGCTTATTAGGCTTATTGGGCTTATGGGCTTGTTTTATAGCTATTGCACTATTTGGGTCTAATTAGCTCTAGATATCGACTTAGATAGCGTTCTAATTACTGATGCTGATGCCATTTTATAACAAACTAGAGAACTTTTCTAGTTGTGAGAGATTTGAAGAGGACTTTTTTCTATCCTTCCCACAAAATTGCCTTCAAAGTTGAACTTTTTTTGTGCACAAATTACACATATTATTCTTCTCAGCATCTGTCTTGACATTAAGAAAACACTCGGAGAAAAGCGGCTGTTCTAAATGTCTTCTGAGGTTGCATTTCATTTTCTGAGGTTAATATTAATATCACTGGAACTTTGTCTAAATATGTTGCCAAATCATTGGCATTTATCTGCATATCTGAGATCGTGTCACATGTATCTATGTCCAGGTTGCTGGTAAGTTCAGTGGTCACACTGACTGCGTTCGTGACCTCGCAGTAATCAATGCTTCTAGCTTCCTCTCCTGCTCCAATGATGCATCCATCAGGCGCTGGAACATTGAAACTAGCCAATGCATTGACATCTTCTATGGCCATACAAACTTTGTTTATTCGTGAGTCTGTTTGTTTAGAATGCATGAAAGTCTTTTATATGAAAAAAATTATTTTCCATCTTTTTTGTATTGTGGTGAATATATCGACTTTTCAACCACAGCCCATTAAAAATCGCGTTATATAGCTCACTATTTCTTGACCAGCCTTCTTTTTTACTACATAACAACCCCGTCCATTTGTGAATTAGAAAATGTTGAATTACAGAGAATTAAAATTTCGTTTATTGTAGCAACATTTGATTGCTGTATATCGAAATTTTGATGGCTGTAGCATCATTGTTCATATGGATTGTAAGGAATGTTGTTTTGAATATCAGCACCATCTAAGAATTGTTCACCTACTGACGACAGCTTGAGTTTGATCAGCGACACAAGCGGGTCTTTCCGAGGCTTCGTGAGCGGCTCCGAGGACCGGACGCTGCGGGTGTGGAGCGCCAGCGGTAACTGCAGACAAACTGTGCACCTGCCTTGCCAGAGCGCCTGGAGCGTCGCCGTGCTACCCAACACAGACGTCGTTGTCGGATGCAGGTTTGGGGTGAAGTCTTTGCACAGGCGTGAACATGAGAACTATTGCAGATTACAGCTACCGTACTAGAAATGTAATTTGATTTTAGGGGATGCTTGATGTTGAGTGCTGTGAATACAATTTGTGGCGGGAATTTGAATTAATAATAAAGTGTTTTGGATAGGTTTAAATGTATTATTTTTTGGAATAATATATATATAATACCTATATATGTGGAGAAGAAATCAAGAATTAAGAATTACATAATAACTGCATTATTTTGAACGTGTGTAATTGACAAGAGTGCCACTGCGCACTCTTGTCAATTACATAATAACTGCACACATTCATAATAAGAAATCAAGAATGATGTTATTAAATGAATGTGATTACTGCGAGGTCACGAACGCAGTCAGTGTGACCACAGAATTTACCAGCAACCTGGATATAGATACATGTGACACGATCACAGATATGCAGATAAATGCCAATGATTTAGCAACATATTTAGACAAAGTTCCAGTGATATTAATATTAACCTTAGAAAATGAATCTTACGATGCAATGCAACCTCAGAAGACATTTAGAACAGCCGCTTTTCTCCTAGTGTTTTCTTAATGTCAATATATTCATTATATATAAAATATATAATGAATATATTATTAAGACTTTCCCTCCCTTGGAGTTCAAATTTAGTCTCATGGTACCGTGAAATAATTATTGTTATTTGTTATTGTGAATAATTTGGTCATTTGACCCAGCGACGGCACATGTCGCATCTTCACGGCGTCTTGCGAGAGAGCAGCAGCAGCAGAGGAGCTACAGGCGTATGCTGACGAAGTCGCTGCCGCCGTCAGACCTGCTGCTGCTGAGCTCGGAGATATCCAGAAGGATAAACTTCCCGACAAGTAATGATTTGAATTATATCATATATCTCTTAAATCACCACCATCTTCGTGCTAGTATTGCAGATAAATTTTAGTTGAATATTTCGTTAACTATTAGGAATCCGAAACTTCTGCCGCCCTGTGCAATGAAAAATGAATGTGAAAAACATATTTCATCAATTCTCCAGGAGGTGTGTCGAGCATTTACAGGTCAAATAATGTCAAGAATAGCTACATTGAAGGCAGTACCTTGCCAAAGATATATACGCATCATTCAACTGTTAGAGAAATATTGTTTCTGAAATACCTGAAAGAAGACTTCCTTTTCTCCACTTTAATATTAACATGCGATTAACAATCTGCATGTAAAATTTTTAATATAATGATGATGGGTTCAATCAGAATAAGTTCGGGTATTTTACAATTATATGTATTTCTTTTTGCTTTAGATCGACGTTGTTCCATAGGAGTGCAATAGACACGGTTGATATTGTGATTCAATGAAATTTCAATTTTATATTCACATGATATTGATGCACATGATATATTTTTTTTTGTATTAGATCGGCGTTGTTACGTCCAGGACAGAAAGACGGTCACACGATCATGGTGCGGGAGGAGGGCAAGGTGATGTGCTACAGCTGGAGTGTGCTGAAGGGGACCTGGGAGGCTGTAGGCGAGGTCGTGGGAGGCACTGGCGGCTCCTCTGCCACTTCAGGCAAGGTACTCCACCAAGGCAAGGAATACGACTATGTCTTCAGTGTGGAGCTCGACGAAGGTGAGTTAATTGCAAATGATCGTGATCCATTATCAGTGAAAAATATAGTTTTAATAAGATTTAGCTCAATTATCCAAGTTTTGAGGAGTAATATGTCTGATAGATTCATGAATATTTGAGCATTTTCTTTTCAACCGCGGAATCATATAAATTAGTTATGCAAAACTAAAAATATCTCCCATGTTTCTTAGAATAAAAGAATAAAGAAAATAATGTGAATAATAAAGATATGCAATCTGTTGATGGTCATATATATCCTTGAATTTTAAATTCTTTTCACTTGATTCACACAGAACCACATAAATTTGATAGAATACACTTTCATTTGGTGCATTTATTGTTGGTCAGGAGGCTCCCTGAAACTGCCTTACAACAACTCCGAGGACCCATACATGGTGGCGCAGAAATTCATCGACACACACCAGCTGCCGCAGGACCACCTGGATCAGGTGGCGCAGTTCATCATCACGAACAGCAAGTCTGCTCCATCTGCAGCACCTGCGTCGTCTTTTGACCCGTTCACGGGAGGCAATAGGTGTTTAGCTTTGGATTTATGATAATAATGGCTATCTGCTCTCAGCCTGTTGATAATAATGCAATCCTTATGCTTTATAATCTTTTCATTGAGATCAAACTGTTTTCGCGTCTGAATTCGTTATGTTTGTTCTTTCAGGCAGAGTCTAAGTTATTAGCTAAGTATTATTTTGTGTATAAGGTTAAATTTGAGCAGGTATATTCCGGGGAGTGGGACGAGCAACGGCACCAGCAACAGCCCCAGTGGGGGTGACCCTTACACCTCAGTCTCCTCCTATAGCGGGGCTGGGCGCCCCCACGCTTCATCTCACTATCCTCAGCAGAAGCCACTGCTGTTCGAGGCCTGCAACGAGCAGGGCATCACGGCCAAGTTCAAGGAAACCAACAAACTTGTTGCAGAACAGGTTGATTAGCAGTTAAATTTGTTGACTTTAACTCCAGACGGTATCGATTTGACTGTATTTTACTGTGGAAGGACAAGGTTTTCAAAAAACAATGTAGGACCTGATAGCACATTTCATTAACTACTCTTCATTTAGCCAACACATTTCTTTGAGACAGTCTTGTGATCCTAATTTTGAGTGACTCTAACTGGTTCAACGTATTTGTTTTCAATTTCTTAATTATTTTCTTAGTTTCTCATCTAGTTCATGGATTTATAAATTATGTTTTCAAACAAAGGCTGCTGATGGCATCATGGCAGTGCTGCTGTTACTTGCCACTAACCTTCTTGTCGCGAGACTTATCACGTTGATGTCTTCTTGTGTTCGCAGGTAAGATTATCAGAAAGTGAAGTTGATGATCTCCTTAAAGGCGTTTTTGGATCAGAAAACGCAACGATTGTTAAGACTGAGAGCTTGGGGCCGTTAGAGAAAGCCTTGCAGTGGAGCAACGCTGAGGTGTGGCCGTCCTTAGACCTGTTGCGGCTGAGCCTTCGCTCCCGTGAGCTCCAGGAGCGCTGGATAGCCGGCAATAAAGGCTCTGGCATCGTCAACCTGCTGCTGATGCTGTTGAAGCCTCCCTCTCCAGCCAACACGCAGCTCCTGGCTCTCAGGTACTACCAAACCTGTGACATCAACTTGAGAAAGGTTACTCGCGCCGGACAAATACGGCATTACTTGAAAGGCTTTTTATATTATTGAATGAACATATCAATTTTTGGTCATTAATGCATGGAACTTAAGTATCGCCATTGCTATCAAAGAGAACTTAACCCATTAATGACGAGAATTATTTACTGAATTTTTTGGGGGTTCCTTGTGAGAATATTATCAATTGTGATGGTAATAAACAAAAAATATGTCCATATTTTTATTTTTCGTTGTATGTGAAAAAATATAGCTTGGTTCCATATGGAACCGCTCGGCATTAACATAACGTTTCTTCAAACAATACTTTTTCCGATAGTAAATCAAGCAAGGTTATTCATAATGGATAATAGGTAATATACGTATTCATAATGGACAATACTGATGATGAACCAAACGTGGCAGAGTACAATTTAAATTTTAGCATAGAATGCTTCTATTCATTCAAAATGAATAGGAAGGTTGCCCATTTTATGAATGTTTGTGGGTGCGTTGTCAACATTGTTTACGAAGCACTGCATTTGCAGTGCTTCTGATGTCTCTTTGTTAGCCAATGTTGTCGATTGTTGTATTGCACTTCGTCAAGGATCGAAGTAGAAGGGTGCATTATAGACCCTGATTGTTTTATTTAGGGTCTCCTGCATTATTGCATTTCCTAACCGATCTTTTTGAAAATTTATTGCAATAGCCATTCTTTTTTTCAAAAGTTTTTTGAGAAGCCAAATGAAACCAGAATAGATATCTTATATAATATGTTGGCTTGGGACCAATAGTATCATGTTTATGGGACCAATCCATGTTCCAGCCCATGAATAAGTTTCTTTTTCTATTAGATTCGCCGATTAGCTTCTATTGCAGAAAAATATCATCTGATTTATCTGCAGCCCAAAGTTTATAACTAAATCTCATGGGCTAGCCACGTATATGTCTTATTATGATGTGGCCATGTCGACCACAGTTGACTTTCTTCTCTGTCGATAGTCATTGTTATCACATACGGTGATTACTGTTGCTACAATGACTATTCTCGATAGGCGAGCAGCAGAATTGCTAGTGGCTGCGTCATCTGAGTTATCTGAATCTCAGTATGTTTCGTTTGTTGCTGCTTCTGTGAAAGGTTCAGTAGCAAATATTTGATCTTCGTGTTATTCTTCTCTCGAAATCTCAATTCTTTCATGTGATGATCTGCCAAAAAAAAAATTAGAAAAAAAGTGACTTGGGATGAACAATCGTATAGTGTTCAACGTACCTACTTCCAAATATTTCAAATTTCGGGATATATATTCCTAACAGCTCTAAAGATAATGGTTCACTAATAAATAACAGAAAAACTTATATCTAAGATCTAAATAAATAATTTCTAAGTACAAACAAGTTTTTGAAATACAATGCGTAACTATATCACATAGTAATCTACTAGGAAAATGAGATGACCGAAATGCTTACACTACTGCCGAGCGGTTCCATTTGGAACCAGACAAAATATTTCATGATCTAAAAGACTTTAGAAACATTATATCACGTAATGCCATATACAGGATTAAAAGTACTCTCTTTATCGATAAAATTCTGCATCTAACTTATAAATAATATATTCTTAGAACGAACTGCTTACCATTCTCTGCAATGATGTCAAGCCCTTCTGTCTGACACCCGGTACTTACAATATTTTAATGTTAACTGAGCAGAGAGTAGTCGGCGCAGCAGAACCAAACTTTGCCAGAACATGGACAAGATGTGTATCAAACCTACGCATCCACTAGTATATTGATTTGACCATACAATTTTATTATGAATCCATTTTTTTCTGCTGGTTCCAAATGGAACCGCTCGGCATTAATGGGTTAAGATGGTACTTTCATATGTCGTTGACGTTTAACGATATTGTAGCCTTTATTTTATACATATTGTGTTTTTGTACCGTACGAAAATAAAATGTTTATTAATGTTACAGATAGCTAACATTATCCAAATGTTAACTATCTCCCTATCAGGTGCTTGGCCAATCTTGCCGCTCATGAACCAGGCAGTCAACAACTGTCAAATTCCGCGGATGTGATCGTGTCAACTGTCACCGAGTTGGCTTCTTTTCCCAACAAAAATCTCGAGATCGCCGCTGCAACTTTACTACTTAACATTGCCGTCATACTCACTTTAAAAACTAATGGTAAGGCAGTGAGGTTTTTCTACAAAATATCATCGTGTATAACTGTATATGATTAATTTAACGAATTACTTTAGGTTGTTTTTTATTTCGATTGTTTTATTTTGTGTATAATCTATTCTGCTGTAATAATTAAAAATATTGACAAATTCAATGTTGTCTAACTGTCCATCTTTCGTTCAGGTTTTTCTTTTATTTTTTGATCAGAATTGACAGTATATTAATCATTTTGAAATTAGGAGTTTCCTATTTACAAATATATATCTACATATCACTTGGTCTCGTCGTGATACAAATGCTCTATTTCAGTTTCTGAATGAATTATGTCATAGGTACGTAGTTACTGAAGTAACTTCAATGACCCACCAACTCACAAGAGCTTCTTTTACTTTGGACCTTGCGTGATTTAACATTCTGTATATTCAGTGTAACTCACGTTAGCAGGCCTTTGGATTCAAATTCCTTCCGAAATAATTCAAGCATAGGCTATACTCTATCTAAATTATTATATAGGCTGCACCAAATAGCTAGATAAAGATTTGATGTTGAGTTCGGATAAACATTTTACTTATTGTCATTGTGCAGATTTATCCGAGCTGTGCCAAGTGCTGAGCGGCTTGTGCACGCTGCTGCTCACTTGTCGTGATGAGGAGGCGCAGTACAGAGCACTGGTAGGTGCAGGCACTGTGCTCGCCAGGGGCAGCCCCGAGTGCTCCCAGTTCGCCAACTCTTTGGACCTGAGACCGCTGCTGGACACCCTCAGCACCTCCGCTACTCCTAAAGTCAAAGAGTGTGCCTTGCATTTGACCTCAGCTCTCCCTGCATGAGTTGTGTCAACTTGAACACTGCTTCATAGAACATCCAGTTTAGATCCTTCTTATCGGTGATACGGCGTCGTTTTTTGGGGGGAGTGTGTTTTTTTTTGCCTCTGTATTTAAAGCCTCACAATTTGCACTTTCCTTTGGATTAAACTACTCACGTGTGATCATGGTCACTAGCATCAATGTCATGGTAAATTTACTAGTTTTTCTTCTTACCTGTTAATTATTGGCAAGTAGCAGCATACTCACTGATACCCAGTGAACTAACTCGCAGTGGAAGTGAATATACCCAGTTGATATTTTAAACTTAGATTGTTTCAATTTGTTCGGAAGTGGATTGTTCACTGTCAACTGTAGGAGTCTCGTGGCGTTCCTTCAAGTTACATTAATGATCCTGTGTTGATTGATAACGCAATTCCAATATACGTTTTCAAGTGAAATTCTTTCGATTACCCATTCATATTCGAGGTTTTCGTCAGAAAAAATAGACTTTCCTCCATTTATATCATTAAGATTTATAATGCAAGTTCAGGATTTTCCTTCATGGGAATTATGATTGAACTAAATACATTTGCCGATGATTTGGATTTAGTAAGACTTGTCACCAGCGGCAAGGAAATTAATCAGAGAAAGTCTTTCAATATGTGCAAGATATTATTGATATTGATTTCAGGCAAAATTACATACCTGTTGTTGATAATATAACTACCTCTTTTGAGGCTCTATGAATCTTTTCCGGATATTTTCGCAATTGAATGTTCGAACGCTTATCTAACATGAAACATGGAAATAAATTTAGAACCCGATTTAGTGCAGCAACACTATTCGATCAAACCTAAGCAGTTACGCGCGCTATAGTTCCATGTGATCTACAACGTGGCCTGCAAGAACTGCGTCGTCCTTTTTAGGGTAACTCCGGCACTCAGAGCGACACGGGCTCGTTGCGCCAGGGCTCGAGACTCATCCTGGGGATGAGGACCTCGTCTTTGCAGGAGACCCGCTGGTTTCTGGTGGAGGAGGCAGAAATACAATAAATATATTATGGCGATATGGTTTTCTATTAAATTATTTATCATGTATTATGTTCTTGGTAAGTGTTGCGTGCAAGCGAAGGACCCACTTTTATACGAAATTAAGATCGAGCCGTCCAGAGTATTTACAAATATAAGTAATTGCTGTTTGAAGGAAGCGCAGCCGTGGGTAACAAAATTGACTCGTAAACAGGCCCTGGGCCCAACGCCAACCATCAGCATGCAATATCTACACATAGCCTCAGATCAATGAGCTGTGGGTAACTTCGGCTAACAGTAAACCCGCTTCGCACAACACAGCCACTGCTTCACAGCGCCGGAGCACAACTGGCCCTACCGCAACATGCGGCGCAGGTTAGGTTAGGATAGGTTACGTTAGGAGTTGCTGTTGCGGTAGGGCCTGCTGCGCTCCGGCCAGTTGTGCTCCGGCCTGTATGCGCTCCGGCCTGTGACTGAACTGCGCTGTTGTGGTGGGCGCTTTGTGTCAAAAGTCGTGAAGATGCCCGGCTGCGTTACGCTCGGGAAGGTATATGAATCGCACTGTGGACTTGGGCTATGCTGACCTCTAGCTATCCACCCCTGTTTGAATGACCATTGAATTAGAGTTCTTAACTATAACTAAAACTATAAATTAATTTATAGCGTGATGACTCACGGAAGGTTGGCTTGGATAAAGGCCAGTGGTTGGATTGTCTGTATATCATCGGAGTTGTCGCATATGATCCGCGACATGCTCGTCTTGCGGATTTGATCCAACTGCGCTTCCGAGAAAGAAGACGGCAAGCCTCCATTCTCGTAGAAGAAACGATCTCCGAGCTGCAAAAATAAGGATCCATGTTCAAAATTATTGCATGTATCATTTTCCTGGATACCAAATATGCACCCAATGGCCCATTTGCATTGAAAAATTATTATTATGTATTTAAATTAAAGAAGTATGGACGAACAAATTCTTATTGAAATTAGTATTTTTACTGCAAACGGCTGCTCTTTCTACTTTCCACTGAATAAAGAAACTATTCCGAAAATTACTATCGAGTATTATTACCCACTAATATTATCCATCAGCTGAAACTTTCCCAGTGCACAGGCACCTTTAGCTCTCAACCTTTCGACTCCAGCAAAGAATGAGAATAGTAATTTGATACATTTTAGCGATGTAAATATTTCTTCTTGCTTAAAGTCTAGACGGACTAGAACCATGTCTGAGCTTATGATAGCCACTGCCACCTACTTTGAGTCTAGCGAATTGATCTCCAACGATGCAAAGGAACGTGTGGCCGAGCAGTGAGCCAGCTTTGGGCGTCTCCATCAGTCCTCCAATGAACAAATCGACGTCGTCCACGTTATCGTACAGCGTTGCCAACCTCTCCACGTTCTGGTCAATGTTGAGGAAAACTTAAAACAGTGAATCAAGCTATTTTCATTTATCATGAGAGGATACAATTTAAAATCGAATAATAAAACTCGGGAAGTATTTTATCTGAAATAGCGGTTTCAGCATTTACTAGGCCGTAAACCTATCGAAGGTTCTTAATATCGCAGAACATTCGCAGCTGGTTGCGGTTTCGCTCTCGCAACTCACTTCTCCAATTTTGCATTGCTTAACAGCCCGGCCTCCTCGCCGATTCTAACCATAAACAGACTAACCAACACCAGGGGCCACGGCAACAAACTAAAAAAACTGCGCTGCAACTTCTCCACGCGACAAAATTTCTTCTCGCTTCGAATCACCGACATGTAGAACAGCCTCCCCGATGACATCGTTGGCGCTCCAAGTATGAACGCGTTCAAGAACAAACTAGAATCACTAGATAAAGCTATAGAAAAATATATGTTCAGATTTGAAATGCCTAGCACCATATCGAACCCGGTGGAAGTCTAGTAGCTACTTGAAACAATCGTCAGTCATGGAAAGATCCGGTCAAATGAAACGATATTATATATTAGATCTTCTGTGAACAAGGAACGAAAAGGAAAAGAATCGGCGACAGGCCACATCAGGCCTACATTTCAGCGCCGAGATCAATATGTTATGTTATGTACATAGCTGGGATCAAACCCGCACCTCTTTACTCCAATCCTGGTACTCTGAGTCTCTGAACATAGTGCAACATCAATTGAACCACTTAATTATTATTCACATATTAGCACAAATGTTTGCAAGTAAGCATAAGTCAAAACTAAAACGACCAAGAAAAGTATTTCCGTAATGAGCGATACTGAATATGTACCTCAGGCTGAATGACGTCAGTGAAGTCAGAGAACTGCTGAGCGGTGGGCAGGTGGCAGATTTTCCGCCACTGGTTGTACGCGGGTAAGCCGTGGTCGCGGCCGCGCTGGATGTTCAGCGCTATCAAGTCCATACCGAACGAACCATTTTGAGCGAACAGGCGGTTTGTCAACTGCAAGGGGAAACATTTCTCACTGGAACCATTTAGAATCGATCCCGGATAATTTGAAGAGCAATACCAAAAGAATTAATTTAGATTGTGCGAATGTGAACTATATTTTTCACAAGTGCCACTGGTGAAGTGAGAACGTAATTCTGAACGCAATCCCCGAATCTAGTAATCACTATTACCTCAGTCCCGAATCCTATCAACCCGAAACATGTTATATTAAATCCCATTACCCTGAATTCATTGCCCCGAATTCCCTCTTCCCGTTTAAGGGCCCGTACCAACAGGTGATGGGTATCATTGAACTCCCTTGGTATCATTGAACCCCATAGGTGATACGTATCATTGAGGGGGCCCTTGGTATCATTGAACTCCCATTAAACTTCAGGGTTGAAATGTAAAATGAAGTTTTTGGTAATAATCGAGTTGAATTTACACTTTCCAAAGTCAAAATTACGTTTCAACTTTCTAATCCGACTCCACCTCCTCATATTTCAATGTTTCATGATTCCTCAGTTAAAAATAAAAATTTTCACAGGTAAAATTGCAACACGATAAATATTGTGCATATGCATGCAAATAGTGAATACTCGTATAATTACGGTACGAAGCTTTACTGCAGCTACGAAAGTTTTACATACGAAAGTTTTAATTTTGATGATATTACCCATGAACGTTTACAAGTATGAGGGCCTCACTCGGTCATTGCTTAGTACCAACAGATTGCTGAAACAATTCTTTTCTGCAAGCTATACTATGGAGTAAACTGACTACACTTGATCTTAAGAATAATTGTCAGCACTCACCTCCTCCGTGAAGATGTTGTCGAATTTTTGGCTGGGTTGGATAGACAGGCCTCGTAACATGGAGTCCAGCGTACCCTTCTCGTACAGGAAGAACGGAGAAAACTGAGAATGACTCAGTTTTAAGTCGCGGTCGACGTTTCCGAACTTCGAGTATCCCCTGTGATGCAGAAAATAATAACAAAAAATAACCATTTGTTGCTGAATATTTTTTTTTTTCGAACAATTACTTGAACATATGTTTTGTTGCACGGAACTTCGTTAGAACCATATTGTCTCATCTAGAGTATCGACAACAGATGAGCTTCAATCTGGACTAAGACAAGAGGAACATAACAGGGATACTTTTGGATAAGTATTCATTGAGGGATGATGGATGTGCTACTTACTGAATGTTGCTGGTGACGAGAGTGTGTCCGTATCTGAAGGCGGCGGCGGCAAAGGCGTTGTTGATGGAGGCATCGACCTTGTCATTGTAGGTATTGGCGAATCCACTCGGAAGTGGCACTAAGCCAAAGCTCACCATGAAGTCTTGTCCTGACAATCAAACGTAACATAAGTTATTTGACAACAATTGAAAAAATGTTATTCAGAGGAAATTATTAGGTATAATTCAACGTATTTATCTATTACTAATATCTAAAAGGCATACCAATGAAAAGAACAATCTAATCGTGGATACATACAAAATACTCAAGGCACAACTCGCATAACGAACAATGTGATCACAACCTATAACCATCCAACGGAGACAGAGATAGTCACATTTTTATTATGAATTTAAGTGATGATAGTATGGATGTACCGAGAACAATGGGCAAATATTCGTTGTAGGTAATGTGTTGCATCTGCGCCACGACAATCCTACGAGCCTCCTGGAAGAGCGCCTCGTCGGTCCAGCTCGGGTTGAGGCGCGAGAGTTCGGCCACGATTTTGTTGTGTTGTCGCATCCAGATCGTGTGCAGCACAACCAAATCCGGCTGCTCGTTCACGCGCACATCACCTGAGGAAGCGTTCAGCTCATGCAAAAATTTTTTTCCGGTCATGCATTCTCATTTTCGATCAGTGATGCGAACATGATTCATTACTGATAAACAATTTTTACTTTTAAATTCCCTCAACATATGACAGAAAAGATCCATTATTTATCTTGTTACAAATATTAAACCTGTTATTACTAACAAGTGTTTCTTGACAGCACAATGATAATCATTTGCTGTAAGTAGCAAAAACAAATCTAACGAAAGTTTCGGGGTACTTTTATTCCTGATTGATGATCATTGGGATCAATTCCTTTTAAAATACATCAATGTTTCGCGGAGTCGGCAGCGATTCGAACGAAAAATGCAGGAGTAAGTTAACTGCTCTGAAGCAGGGAGGTCTGGTGGGCCAGTACCCCAGAGCTCGCTGGTCCCACTTACCTGCTTTAATGCTGAGAGGCCTGGTGGTCCGGCCCCTAAGGGCCCGTTGGTCCCATCTACCTGCTCTAAAGCGGCGGTCTCGTGACACGGCACCTCGGAGCCTTCTAGTCCCACTTATCTGCTCTGAAGCAGAGAGGTCTCGTGGCCCGGCACTCCATTACTCTATGGTTCCATCTACCTGCTCTGAAACAGAGAGGTCTCGTGGCCCGGCACTCCATTACTCTATGGTCCCACCTACCTGCTCTGAAGCAGAGAGGTCTCGTGGCCCGGCACCCCAGGGCTCTATGGTCCCATCTATCTGCTCTGAAGCAGAGAGGTCTTGTGGCCCGGCACTCCATTACTCTATGGTCCCATCTACCTGCTCTGAAGCAGAGAGGTCTCGTGGCCCGGCAACCCAGGGCCCGCTGGTCCCCCGGCAGTAGATCCCGCTCGTCCTGCCTCGTCACGCGCAGCCTCCCTCCTCTGCCCTCACGCAGTCCTTGCTGCACGCTCTCACTTGACCCGTACACGTTGCTGCAAGATGACAGTGATGTTGTTTCTATGGAGTCTGTTTGGTGACGTTATTTATAAGGTGTCTGATTGGTGACGTTATTTATAAGGTGTCTGATTGGTGACGTTATTTATATGGTGTCTGTTTGGTCAATTTGGTGACGTTATTTATATCTTGTCTGTTTTGTGACGTTATTTATATCTTGTCTGTTTGGTGACGTTATTTCCATGGTGTCTGTTTGGTGACGTTATTTATCTGGTGTCTGTTTGGTGACGTTTGTGTTCTTTTAAATATTTGATTCATTTGTTCTTTCATTTTTTTTAAGGACTGACACCACGTAAGTTTGCTCAGGTGTTGTTTATATTTATATTCATATATATTTTTTGTTGTTGTTTATATGTACAACGCATTTTTTCTAATGAGAAAATTATTTCAAAATTATTAATGATAATCGTAGCTACAAAATAAGTCACACGAATTGCAATATATACTATAATAGCTTAAAATATTCCGTATAAACGATTAGCAAATAGAAAATAATCAAGACTCAACGGATCAATATTACAAGCACAACACTGCAAGATATCCCGATAGAGAAATGTGCGGCGATGTTAAACTCATAGAAGATTAGCAACGCAGCGACATTTCCACTTTAATTTCTCATTGAACAGAACCAATTTAACATGGGGGATAGGCCCTGATTTGGTTGATCACCATGTGTCACTATAAGCCGCGATTCATTTAATTACATTGCGTCAATATAATCCACAACTGGCATTCGTTACCTTGCGTCAATATTATTCGTAATTGACGTTTATAACTTTGCGTAGATATAATTCACAAATATCATTCATTACCTTGCGTCAATATTATTCGTAATTGACGTTTATAACTTTGCGCCAATATAATCCATAATTGTCATTCATTACCTTGCGTCAATATAAGCGGTGATTTGGTTCATCTGCTCGCGGGGCCCGAACTTGCATTCCTTCCTGATGGCGGGAGCGGAGCGAGTGAACTCCATGCAGCGCTGCGAGAAGCGCGCGTAGAACGCGTCGTCCTCGGGGATCTCGATGGGCATGCACTCGGGGTGCAGCTCCTGCGGTGGCCGCATGGCGCCCCGCGAGCAACACACGATGTCGGCGAAGTTGTCCCCTTCACCAGAGCACAGTAAATTGTTAAGCATATTCAAGCAGGGTGTGAATAGGAAGCTTTGGTTTCAGATGGCAGTTGATTTTCGATATTTTCTAGTGAGAATGTCACTAAGTGACTTTTTCTCAGAGTGGCGTTTTGTCACTACGACAGATAATCATAACATAACATAGTGATGTCGGCGCTGAAGCGTAGGCATGATGTGGCCTGTCGCCGATTCTTGATCTTTTCGTGCCTTGTTCACAGAATATCGTGTCATTTGACCGGATCTTTTCATGACTGACGATAGTTTGAAGTAGCTACTAGACTTCCACCGGGTTAATTCTTTCCTATAAGTGGCGTGTATCTGCCGTACATATCACAGACATGAGTCAAATGTTTTAAAGTAACTTTTTACGAGTTTTGTGTTTCCGAGTGGCGTAATATTAAAATGACAGTTTTTCAAGATTCAGGTTAATTTACAGCAATAAAGATACTGCTCTACCAAATGGCGCTGATGAAAAGAAAAATGTTGTCGTTCAGATAGAACTATCCGATACAGATTCCTGCTGTAATTTTTATTGCAGAAACCAACTTATATCTAAATTAAGAAATCTATTGAGGATCTAAAAACAATATGTAAATTGAAAATTAATGCAATTTCGGGCTGAGCTCACGTCCAAAAGCACAGAAGTACTGGCTCTTATAGATGTCTCTGTACAATACTGACCTCCTCCCAGACACTAGATTCTCTTTTTACGGTAAGAATAGATCTAATCTTATTATCTCCAGCAGTTATTTCCAGTATCGCGGCCTTGGGCATTAATGTGATTATTACCTTTGCTAATGGGAGTGTGCGTGATGTCATGGTCCAGGAACTGTCCCCACTGCATGATGAGCAGCGTAAACTCCTGGTAGAGGTCGTCCCTCATGACGAACATCCTTTGGCTTAGGGCGCGAGGCGAGGGAAGGGGAGAACCCGACACGCTCAGGCGGGGCGCGTTCACTCCTGGGTAATTGCGGTTAAGATATTGATTTGATCCTTAGAAGTTATATCATAAAATATTTTAACAAAGCATATTCTGTCGTTTGTTGGTTATCATAAGACATTTCAACATTAAACATTTTATTAAACAATTCCTCTTTCTTCGCATGGTTACTGGCACTCATATACGAGACATGTGCATGAAAAGTTCCTGTATTGAATAACACCTGTTCAATGAGCCGGGAAAATATTTCGAGAAGAAAGGGAAACCAAGCTGAAAAGTTGGAATATGCTGTCATGAGAGCCTAATTGGTCACCAAGATGCCACTTCTATGCGATAAAATAATACAAACTTTAAAGCAATGCACTGAAAGAAGGTGGTCGTATCCCAAGCATTCATTGTCATCCTTTGAATGATTGATGAATGATTGAGGACTCGCCGTCACTATAGTCCAGAATAATGACAGAATGATCAACCTTTTCGGCCCGTTCATTATCCCTCGTGTATTATGATGAATGATCGAAATTCACTGTCATTGTAGTCCGGAATGATGAAGCATTGGGAATGATTAACCTTTTCCGCCCATTCATTATTCCTCGAGTATGTATGATGTATCATCGAAGACTTACCATCACTGTAGTCTGGAATGATGATGCGCTGGTAAGCGGTTGCTGCCATTCCCCACTCCTTGTGGCGGATGTTGTTGCAGGATCCGTCCGCTGTCCGGTATTTAGTTTCAGGGCAGATGGGATCAGGAGGGCATGAGTCAGCAATGATCGTATCCTTGACGCTCAGTTTGCTCAGGCCAGACTCAGCTTCTTCTTTGCTGAAGCTAAACCTGAATGATATGCGGAAAATATTTAAATTTAATCGCGAAAAAGTTCGAAGGAAATCACTGACGTGTGATTCCTAGGGCGCGAGGCATTCCGACATTTCCTGCTGATTTTTGCACGCATGTCACTCCTATACCCTTGAGCCGTGCAATATCACGACTCGAGGAACTCATTCTCTAGAGCCGTTACATATCATGGCCCACTCAATCCTACCCATAAGCCGTGCCATATGATGGCCCACTCACTCCTACTCTTAAGCCGTGCCATATGTTGGCCTACTCACTCCTACCCTTTGGCAGTGCCATTTGATGGCCTACTAACTCCTACCCTTTGGCCGTGCCATATGATGGCCCACCCACTCCTATCCTTTGGCTATGCCATATGATGGCCCACTCACTCCTACCCTTTGGCTATGCCATATGATGGCCCACTCACTCCTACCCTTTGGCTATGCCATATGATGGCCCACTCACTCCTACCCTTTGGTTATGCCATATGATGGCCCACTCACTCCTACCCTTTGGCTATGCCATATGATGGCCCACTCACTCCTTGACTATATTGAGGGTGGTCGAGAGTGCGACGGCCGCCGTTTTGGCCTTGTCCACCACGTTGGGGCTCGGGTCGAAGAGGCGTGCGTGTAGGAACACGGGCGTGTTTTTCTCAGCAACGATGTTCTTAAAGACCTGAGAAAAATATAGGCATACAGTTTTGATTATTATTCGCAGGCTCATTTTATTTAACACAGTTTATAACTCTTTTATGGAGTGTATAGTTCATATGCGGGATAATTTTATTTTATTTTATTTACGCCATTAATTTCAAAATATTTAATTCACATACAAGTATATATCTAATATCCATTCACATTCGAATATTTACGACTGATTTTTCAAACGAATTATTTAAAAGATGCTTGGTTATTCTTAAGTGGAGATTGTATTAAATAAATTATTGTTATTAAGTTTCAATTCCAATGCATTTGAATAAAATACATCCCAAGATATTCATATATATATAACTCACAAGTTCCCTCTCGAATTCGATTTTCCTCTTCTCTTGCTCCTGCGACTGCTCGACGGCAAAATTGATCTGCTGAGGCTCAAGATTTGGTCGGGCGACGTCCGCGGGAGGAGGTTTATCCACGATGCTGTTGGTGTCTGTGAGAGCAAACCATAATGTTAATAGATTTATTGAGTAAAATTGGTTGGGTTTCATTGACATGAAGGAGCCTCCAGCAGAGATCACAAATCACCGAATGAGTTCCATTTGCCTTCTACCTTTTATAGATTTCCGGCTGAAAGAACCGCATGGGGCTATGTGATTTTTCTTTCGAAGTCATTTCACAAAATTTAGTCATAAAATAAGCAATTACCTTATTTTATCATATTATGCGCTTGTCGCAAAGTTAGCAATGGCTATGTTTGTCATATGAACAGTAGTCACAAAATTGGCAATAACTAAATTTTCTCATGCAATGAAATAATACATAGTAATCATTCATGTTATATAATATAAATCTCGTATAATTCTCATATAATTATATGATTTATAAAATATTTCTTGATCGTGACCCTGGGTGGGATGGGCGACCACGGGGCAGCAGACGCCCGACTTGTTGGCGTCGATGGCGCACGGCGAGCGCGACAACACCGCGATGTCGGCGAAGAAGGTGGCGCACTGCACCAGCAGGCGGCACAGCCCCGGCTCCCCTGCGGCAGTGACGCAGCTTACCTGCGCGAGTGGTTCATGCCATTAAAAAATCTAAATAAGTGCATTCATTAATTCAGAAGCAGTTCACGTGCATGCGTGGTTGATGCACCTACGACTTTCCGTGATATCGATGTCATGTATTATGTGGGGAACATCTCCAAATGAATAATTTGCAAACACACAATTCTGTTGGCATGTCTGAAAAACTAGTCACTACGACAATTTAGCTCTCACACAACAATTTAAATGCTAATTACGTTTGCCAGAAAATTTATTTTCAACTAAATGTTTGAAGTAACTAAGAATTAAAGCGTAAAAAGAAGCCAATTAATTTTATTGTATTTTCATTGAAAGCGTTTTAGAGACCACCTTCATCATCAGTTCTAATGAGTTCAAGAAACCTAGTCTAATCCACATAACGATTAAATTTACACGGAAGAGAAAAATACTTTTTTACTGAAGACATAACAATCTACGGCTTAACAAAATCAAGCAGATACTAATTATAAGTATTATATAGAGAATGTTTCATTTTAAAAATTACACAGCGATTGCATGACACACTTGTCTGAAGAGGTGGGAGTGCCAACAGAACTCTATAACGAAATATCCTTCCACGGTCAATTTTATGTCGAGGTTTCGCAAAATCATTACGACTTATGTGATGCACATCGCGCACAACTGTATACTTCGAATATAGCGAGGACAGTTTATGTGTGGAAATAATATTCTTTTATTCTTAAAAATAAGGAATTTAAGCTCGTATTAAATTTTAATGAATGACCAGCAATATATGCAAGTTATCATCCGAAAATATTTCATGAATATAATTTTTAATTTGTTAACATTTCCGGCAAAATATTGATTTTTGGCATAGGTTTGAGGATCTTGGAATCATTATATTTTTTAATGTGACCCTTCCCTTGACAGCACTTATATTTCTTATCCGTCTGTATCGATAGGTTTTTACGTGTATTCGGCATTTTGATTTTAATCGCTTCCATTTAAACATGGTCGTTCTGTTGATTATAATTGCATTCTTCGGTTTTTAAATTATTGATGGACCTGGTAACAGAAATTTTTCAACGTTAATATGACAACTTTACTTGGTGACATATTTGCCGAAATTTGATCAAGTCATGCTCCAAGATTTAGCGACCTTTGGCAATGGTTCATCTCGCGGGAAGAAGAGTCCAATCCCGCTGTTGGCCGCGGGCTTGGGGCTGTTGAATTGGGCGACGTTTGAAACATGGCCTCCTCCCGAGACATGGCCTCCTCCCGAGACATGGCCTCCTCCCGAGACATGGCTTCCTCCTACGCGGGACGCAGTGAGACTCACCGAAGCCTCATCTTATGGAAACCAAAGAACACGTAGCAAAAAAAAAAATATCACATCCTAAGAAGTACGTACACCGGACAAATTATATTCAGAATAGGAATTTTTTAAATTAGCCCACGAAGAATTTCACGGCTGTCACTATACAGTCAAAACCCCGAGGATAAAAAAGATAATTCAATCACTTATTTGATGAATTACTAAAAGTAGTAGTAGTAGAATGGTTTGCTAGCGCTTCAGCTAACAAGCTATTTCGCACCGATGGTCAAAATGTAACATCGCCAGCGAGGCGGAAGGTCTCAGTTATTCAAAATCTCAAGTTAATCATCACCCACAAGGGGCGGAAGGTCTCAGATGTCCAGCCCGCTGAAGCTGGCTCGAAAGAAACAGCGTTTGCATCTCAAAAAGACGAAGTGACAAGGAGGGACAGGTGAAAAGCAACAGAAACGAAGACACTCGAACAAGAGGTCGCTTACACGGGACGTCGGACGCCCGCACGAGAGAGATAGAGAAAGGAGATGCAAGGAATCCTACCTACATAATAACGTAATGTAAGGAATCCTACCTACATAATAACTTAACCCCACAACTGAGACCTGCAGTCAGTCACCGCTGCTCAGCGGTGGGGCGCTCAGGAATAATCCCCCTAGGAGCGCGAAATCCCATAGGACTTCTGACGAGCACAGACACGCGTCAGAAGTCCCCCCTGAGGGGTGAATTACTATAACCCTATGACCTCACCTTCAGTAAGAGCTGCCAATCGTGTAGGGTTATCAGCAGTGAGAGCGACAGCCGGTCGGGCGGCAGCAGGGGGAGTCTCATCCTTGGGGAAGACGATCTGGGCGCTGCCCCCCACCAGCGACACCCACAGCAGGGGCAGTAGCCCTGCCACAGCCAGGGTTGACAGCCGAGACATGCCGGGGTCCGGGATGCTCTTCCTTTATTTTATTGTTTATGTCTCGAAGCTAAACTTTTCTTCAATGCGTTTTAACACGAAGCTTCATGAAATACAATTAATGCAAAACCCTTGTTAGAAACTCTTGGAACTTGTCATTCACTTCGTGCGTTGCAATGCATCACACACTTGTTCTGAAAATATTCTGAAACGAGAAAAAGATTTTGAAAATTCAAAATTTTGTTTCCAAAATATTAAAAATTTAGAATGATCACTTTGCGTGCCATGGATGACGAAAAAAATAAAATTTATAAAATATTACAGAAAATATCCTTGAGTGCATTGTGACTACAAATTAATTTGTTAATTAGTCATTTAATTAAATTAATTAAAAGATTTTATTTATTAATTTAATTAAATTAATAATTTAATTTAAACAGACTAAAATTAATCAATTAATTAATTAAAATTAACTGAAAATTATACATGGAATCAGCATCAATCAACATTGGGTGATGAAAACTAACTGCATTACTGAAACAAGGAGAATCACTAACAAACAAAAAAATCCTCCTTATATATAATATTCTCCATTCACAATATATATCTAAAGTTCCGAAACCAAATTATAAAGGCAGCCATGATTTTCTACTCGTTGTTCTTGCAGCGTACAGTCACTCATTGTTAATTGTTGCTCTGTATTTTTCTTACTTCAAATAAGTTTCTCATGTTATATTCAAAAAAGGTCGGTCCAAAGTGATTTCAACTTGAAAACCCTCAATGTTTTCCAAATCTTGTTGAACTGGAAAAATGGTAAATTTTGGAAAATGAAACGGTGCTGTTTGATTAAATTAATGCATCTTAGAGAGCAGCTCATTTCCTGCACTCACAGCTTCCTTTTTTTACGTAAATTTTACGCTAAAAAGATATCGCTCTTTTCATCGTATTACAATATGCAGTATTCATTCACTCTTGCGCTCATTACGAGGGTTCATGGCCAATGCATGGCTAAAGAATCCAAACACTTCCGTGAGCTCAAGCCACATTGCCACGGCTCGGCATGCAGACCCAGATGGATATAGGAACTAATGACCGTGACCTTATTTGTCTGTACAGCAACGAATACAAACCGACTAAATTTTGATGTAAAACGAAAACGAATATGAAAAAAGTACAGTTTCCGCCAACAAGAAGTCAGTCTACGAGAAGTGAAGGTCCAGTCGTTTGTTTAATTATTTTACACGCATCGTCCATTTCAACACAGTTTAGCTGCACCGTTGACATGGACTTTAAAGTCTCAATCGCAAATTTACACAAGTTATATAAGTCCTCGCATGTGCCTAATTCAAGAATAATTGATCTTAATCACACTAACATATTTGAGCTCAATTGCTTCAGAAAAATTATTTGCAAATTAACTAGCATTTATGTCGATTAAACATGACGGCAAAAACAAAATGCTTGAAAAAAATTATCTCATTATCTATCGCACAGATTTAAAGGCATAAAACAGATAAAACGGTCTGATATTATATAACACATTTATAAAAGGTTATCATCATCTCTGATTGAAAATAGGACCGAACGCTCTGGATTTGCATAGGATTGTCGAAACTAAATTTTGTTTCGAAAATCTTGGAAACGAAACAAAGTTATTGCGGTCGCACCAGCGTTGATCATTAACATAAAAAAGCTACTTTCAATCAACGTGAACAAACGTCACAAAGAACTACCTTCATTAGCCGTGTGACCTTGCCGATATGAATGTAAAACAAGCCTCATATTTTGCACAATTATTTAATTAAGTTGGGATATTTCCGCGCAGACACAAAACGAACGCCACTGAACGAAGCCAGTCGGCCGAACTGGCATCGCAGCGTGAGCCCTTGCGTTATATGCACAGGCTGCAGACAAACCTGTTTGTGCTCACAGATTTTCTGTGTGTTGACATCGCTATTTTTTAGATGCGGCCGCGGGGCAATGAAGCGTGAACGGGAATCCCTATCCGAACAATATGCCTCGGCGCGTATCCTGTTTTGTAAATAGACATCGACGACGATTATAGGACATAATGTAGTGTCGCGGTCACGATCGCGGTCGCCCTGAAAATCGCTATTGGGTTAGGATGAGTTTCGTTATCTGCTAGATTCCCAATTCTACTCCGACAAATTACAGATATAAGCAATTTGCTATTGATTAGATATTTTTACGAAAATTTCACAACATAGCACGAATTTAATATAGTAACAATACATGCCCGTTTTGACGACATTTAGAATCCACACTCGGCCCCGGCAGCTGAAGGTTAAAGTAAGGCTCGGATAAAACGCCAAGCCTCGGACACTGCCGTAAAGATGATCATAAGGCCTGCAATGGCCTTTAATGGCCAATGCAACAGCCTGAGCAGTGGGCGGTCAGTTGCCAGCGCCAACGTAACGGCACTTTAAACTCCAATGAAATATGCCTACGAAATATCGACTTCTCCATTTCGACGCCTGCACAGCTTAAGACTTCTGGATTTCACGTTCTTGGTGGCGCTGAACGTACGGTGGCAGGCATAGCCTATCACATAAAGTAAATTTATCACGTTAGTCCGGGCGAGTGATGACGAACGGAATCCGACCAAATTTATAATCTAATAAATAACCGAATAAGAAAATCTGGCCTTATTTCTTCTTGCATGGCAGATGCGTGTGGGCAGAGTAAAAAAGAACTAGACTATTCTATCAGAAACTATTCAGGTGCAGTACCGTAATGATGTAACTTGGGTTCATTTTTTTCTGGTGCAACATCTTTTAAAAGCAAATCAACTTAAGTAAGGCTAGGGCGAACACCATTCCGCTAGCGATTAGTGGTGATCAGAACAACTTCTACTGAAGGAGAATTGACACACCATTAGAGGAATGGTGATCAGATTAACTATACAGAAATATGATTGACACACCATCAGAGGAATAGTGACACAGTTCTAGACCACGTAGCTTGCGGAGCAGGTCGTGTTGAGATGGTAGGTGAGCGTCGTGGTGTTCACTGTTCAGGATAGTCAATATATAGTAAATATGAAAAAGAGACTATTCTTTATTCACACAGCCGAGTAGTATAGCCTCTTAACTGTCCTATTTAGGGTGTTTAGGACATTCCGATAGGTGGTGTACGATCGATGAAGAATTACACCCAGAACGGGAAGGCTTCAGAAGTTTAAGTTTCTTCCTAATGGCAGACTTAATCTCAGCAGTTAACCATGGAGGCCTTGCTTTTCTTACAGACATAACTTCACAGGAAAGGATTCGTTATAAGTTTTGGAAAGCTCGGATATAAAAAGTACATTGCTAAGTTGGGTTCATTAATATTTGACAAAATTTTCGATGGGAAGAATCGCGTTTTCTCCCTAAACTGTTGAATATTGTCATCATTAACTAAGCGAACTTTTTTTCAGAGGTGGAGCGAAAGAAAAACCGGTATCAACATAAAAGAACCTCGTCAAATGATCATACAAGTCACAGTCAATTACAGCTGATTCGGGATTGGATCCAAAGGAAAAATTGCACCAAATGTGATCCAGTAAAGAGTATGGAGTAATAGGATTTTGAGGGGAAATTCTACTTGGTTTCGTTATTACTGGATAAAAATTACTGCACAGCATGTCATAAATAAAGTTGTCAGTTGAGAATAAATTAGGAGAGTTGTATAGATTTATATTGAAGTCCCCACATACGATTGATTTACTAGTTCCCTTCAATTTTGCAAGAACCTCGACTGTGAACAACTCGTTGAAGGTTCGTATACTGTTAGATGGTGGTCTATAAACGCAATAAACAGAAAGCTCGATCAAGAGTAGATAGGCTGACATAAAGATTCAACAGTTAATATTCACTTTTCACCCAAGTGAACTCATCATTTACCCTAGCGCCGAACTTGTCGTCTACGTAGGCCGTTATACCTCCCCCATGGCTGTTGCGATAAATGCTATATCTAGAATAACCTGAAATACTAAACAATTGATCGGAATTTGGAGTTAACCAGGTTTCCGTTACTAAAATTAGAGTAAATTTAAATTTCACTGTGCTGGGGAATATCACGAATTGTTCAAAATATTTTCACATACTCCTAATGTTAACACAAACAAGAGAAAAAGATTCATGGTTAAAACTACTGGCACGGTTTAAGAAAGCATCGCAATCGTAGATTTCACAATTGGTATCAGGAACATCAGCCACAGAAAAATCCCTTAGAGACACATCAGGATAAGTAATTTCGGCCATCGTTGTGAAGTTGTGAAAATTATGTACAATATGATGGTTCAGCTGAAGGAACTCTGATATTTTACTCTGAACGGAAGGACCCGCCTGCTGGACGAAAGGGAGCCAGTAGATGCAGTGTACCTCGATTTTGCCAAGGCATTTGACAGTGTCCCACATGAGCGGCTGTAAGTCTTGAAGTCTTTGGGAATTGAGAGTAATGTTCTCAAATGGATCAGAGATTTTCTAGTAGGGAGGCGACAACGTGTCAGTATTAATGGGTCGGTTTCAGACTGGGCTTCAGTGCGCAGCGGCGTGCCACAAGGAAGCGTTCTAGGGCCTATTCTATTCGTTGCGTTTATAAACGATCTGCCAGAAGCTGTGTCTAGCGTTTGCTCGATGTATGCTGACGACACAAAAATTTTTAATGCAGTGAAGAATACTTCGCAAAAATACAGTTGCAAGGTGATCTTGACTGGCTGGTTGACTGGGCTGATAAGTGGCAGCTGCGTTTTAACGCTGACAAATGTAAATTTATCCCACCTTGGCAAGAATAATGAACAGCAAGATTACAGTATGAGAAGACACGGTTGCAACGACAGAGTGATGATGTCGAAGTCGACAACGGAAAAGGATTTAGGAGTTAATATCGCCAAAAAAAATTGAAATTTTTTAAGCATATTGAAGGTCAAGTTAATAAAGCCAATAAACGACTTGGACTGATCAGACGCTCTTTCGAGTTCCTAGATGCAGAAACGATGAAGCAGTTGTTTGTTGCTGTCGTGCGCCCGAACCTAGAGTTTGGAAACGTCGTATAGTCACCGAATTTTGAAAAGGACAGAAATTTAGTAGAGAGTGTTCAAAGACGCGCAACAAGAATAGTTCCGGGCTTGAAAGGCAAGTCCTATGAGGAAAGATTGAAGATTATGAAGCTTCCAAGCCTCAGTTATCGACGTCTGCGCGGGGACCTCATTGAAGTATACAAGTATACTCATGACTTATACAAGGTCCCAGAAGGATTACTAGAATTTGAAACAAGAACCAACACCAGGGGCCACGGCTATAAACTAAAAAAACAGCGTTGGAACACATCCATGCGACAACATTTCTTCTCGCTTCGAGTCACCGACATGTGGAATAGCCTCCCTGATAGCATCGTTGACGCTCCGAGTATGAACATCTTCAAAAACAGACTAGACGAAGCTATGCAGGAGCATATGTTCAGTCTTAAAATGCCTAGCAAATTACGGACCAGGCATAAGTCCAGCAGCTATCTCAATCAATCGTCGGCTATGGAAAGATCGGGTTCCAAAGGCCGGATCCCTTGTGAATCAAGTCACGAAAAGTTCAAGAATCGGCAACAGGCCATGGGCCTATTTCTTCAACGCCGACACTTCTATTCTATTCTATTCTAAGACGTATCAGACATTTGAAACGGCGAGAGACTACTCCAATTTCACCAGGTCACACTCAAGAGTTTATGAATGAAACCTTATTGCTCGACCTAGTCTTAGCACAAACTTGACCTTGCCATGCATACACTCGATTCTATTGAATTGTTGGATCTCTTTAGAATTCTTAGCTTGAATAGGAGAGCAGCACGCATTTTAGTCAAATATTCATTGACAAATAGGTTTTCAGGCTTCATAATCATCACATCTTTCAGAATTCGATTCCTGGCTTCTTTGGTGATGAAAGACACTCGTAGATGGTTAACATCCTTCCCGATGACAACCACGGCCTCGATGTCAGTGGCACGAAGAGTTCCCACGCCATAATCGTTCATCTTGTCAATAAACTTCTTCTTCAGACGCTCGGTATTCCCAACCGCCTCAGCGGCGTTCCCAGTAGTGGAGACGAAAGAAGAATCAATAATTGACTGCACAACACTACCTTGGCAAGCCATTACCTTTGCAAACGAGTCCTGTTCAATGGAATCCATGCGTTTATAAAGACGCAGTATGGACGGGCCAACAAAATTAGCATCATCATTACCTGGGGCATTTGAAACGTTGCTTGAGGCAGCAGGACGGGGCCCAGTAATATGGATAACACAGGTGAGGGTATGCCGCGTGAAACTACATCAGAGTAACTTGGTACGGAGGCCTGCTTTTCAGTAAGATTGTCAAAATCGCACTTAAGTTTGGAGTGCATAGAGACAAGGTTTTCAATATTGCTCAACATTTTAACATTTAGAGAATAAATGGCGTCCATGACTTTAATTACCTTGTCCAGGCTCTGAACATTTGGAGTGGCAACATTGGTTGATCTAGCAGATCTACCACTTTCTTCTTCTCAGGACTGAAGTTCTTCAGGAAGGACAGCATTTTGTTGACTTTTTCCAGGTCTTCGGTCATCGATACACTGCCAACCCTAACGGGTGACTCCGAGTAGGTAGAACTTGTTTCACTTTCAGCATCACTTGCCATCACTTAAGAGTTTTCGTGAAATAGACAGTCACAGAGCGAGCGACGCACAACCTCACTCGACGACAGCTGGACAATAAAAGTCGACTAGACCTAGTATAGAATGTATAGACTCCAATCATTATTATTAAGATAAATATAACAAGTATATCTGTAAACGTTATAATAAATGGTATAATGGAATATTTAATGATTAAATGTTTTACTTGCCGGAAGTATTCGATGTCTGGTTAAAAATAAAATGCGCAGGAAATCAAATAAAGATCATTGGAACTTATAATAATTATTTTTTAGATACATTCACTACAAATAAACAAATTATTGATTGAAACTCGTGGGTACAAGTAACAAACAAATAAATAAATTACGTTCACCATAGTTTCCGAATACTTTCCACGTCAACGGCGTCAATGACATTTCCGTTCACGATTCTACATTTCCGGACAACAAGTGCGAATTTGAGTGGTTTGGTTATTCCGAAAGCGCCAAGTATATATATGATGATGATGATAATAATAACCATATTGATAATAACATTAATAATGAAAATAATAGTAATAATAAAAATAATAATTATACTGTACGTTATTCTTTTCTCGTCCTAATAGACAGAAAAATAACAAGTTTATCTAATCTGCATTTTCCGGTGTTGTGCGCTCCATATAGCGAGGCAAGCCGGCTATACTAGCGCGGCGTTACTCTCTCTATATTCGGCGACCTTTAATTCAATCAGAGAAGAAACATCAATGGATTTGGTGAAGTTTGAGTTATCATTTGTTATTGCTTATATGAGAGATAAATGACTCGTCCGTTATCAGATATTCGCTGAAGATCCGACGGCCGATGCCTTATTTTATAAAGTCAAGAACAACTTGGCACTGCCTGTGTACTCTGGTGCACACATGTCGTCGGCTTGTAAATTAGCATGTGCAGATAATTGCTTCCTGTGCTGCACACAAGGCAAGAACGGAAGAGCCTTTACTTGTGTCCCACAACCATTTATATGGTGTACATAATACGCGGACACATACGTAACATTATTTGGTGGACATACTAAGTGGATATAATCATAGCATTACCTGGTGGACATACTATGTGGATACATTTGCAATTAACATGAGCGTGCAGTCGATGCACGCTCATGTCACTTGAGAAACGTGCGTATCGGACCAGCCCGGGGGCCGTATTATCGAAAATAGTTACGGAAACTATGGCTCTGTCAAACAATCACTGACGGCTTTTCAAGATAAACCCGCCAATCAGAGAAGAGAAATGGACCGCTACGTGTACTTAGGCTGCTATGTGTACTTAATAAGGCCGTATTGTGCACTTGGCTGCGATGTGTACTAAGACCGCTATGTGCACAATTGAGGACGATACGCGTTCTTCAGCGAGTTTTGATAATACGGACCTTGATAATCAATTTTGGGAGAAATTTTCGAAATTAGTTTTTCTTATGTTTGCCTCTGAAAATGTATCAAAATAATCAATGTTAATTAATAGTTCTGAAGTTAATCTTAATAGATGGTGACTGGGACTCTTGAGTGACTGGGCAGGGTGGCCCAGTGGTTACAGTTCAGAGTACCAAGATTGGCGCAGAGAGGCGCGGGTTCGATCCCAGCTCTGTGCGCCAGGTTCTGGTCACAATCGGCGAGGAGGCCGGGCGGTTAAGCACAGCAGAATTGTAGCAGTGAGTTGCGAGTTCGAGACCGCAACAAGCTGTGGATGTTCTGCGATGTTAAGAATCGGCGACAGGCCTACGGCCTATTAAACGCTGAAACCGCTATTATTTATGAGCATCATCGCGTTTTGATGGAGTTAACAACTCAAACATTAACTAAAGTTGTATTTGGTTTTCAATGGCAAAATATTTTACTAAAAAGAATCAAATCGACTAAAAATTTCACAATATGGAAAAATTTCGATCTCTATTATAAATTTCGAGCAAAAGTTCTAAATCATGACTAATTTGGTGAGTGGCAGCGAACCATGCGTAGTAAGTGTCGTAAGATTAATTATCACGCCTAAGAGGTTTGCCTACTCCAAGTTCAAATATAATTATTTCCATCTATATTTTCCTCCTTTATTCAATGCTGTGGGCTTTCTGCAACCAAACCTAATCTGGAATGCTGCTCAGGTTTTGTAGTTCTCCCTGTTGTGCTTTATACATGTTAACGCACATTGAAAGTAAGCTTTGAATAGCTGCGGCAATGAATACAAATGTCATATATATGAATTAATGCAAACTGGAACACGTAGAGCTTAGCAATTATTCTATCTCGAAACAGAAAGTGTCTAATACGAGACATGTACGTCGACCAGTATTAAGGCAATGAACAATACACCATTTATTTAACTGTACAAATAGTAACTGCACATAAAGCGATTTTTATATCAGAATAAAGAACAGAAAAATTTACGAGGATGGCGGCCTTGTCCGTAATGGCTTTAAGGAACAGCGAAGGAGTGGAGGAAGAGACAGGTTATATTTAAACTCTAGTTACATAACTGCAAAGAGATTTGTAATTAAATTATGAATGCAAAATAAAAAGTGTTGCAAAACAAACTAGAGTATAGAAAATTTCAGGATGAATAGAAAGAACATATTATCACAATGAAATTTATATAAACTGTCACTCGTTCTTGTTTTAAAACAAGTAAAGATAGGTTCATCGTGTACGCTACATTATGTGTGTTAGAAATAAATGCCATATCACGTGCCTCTACTGGACTCCTATAACCGTTGGGGACGATGACGAAAATTATTGTGCCGACGGTCCTTGCGGGACTTGACGCTGGAAGATGCGTACTGAGTTGCGGTATCATGCATCTCTTTGCAGGGTCCCCAGTCAATATTATTATTCGTCAGTAATTGGCTATTCTCCATGTAATACGGGACCTACATATTCTTGAAGAGTCGCAAAATGTTCTGGAATTCATTATTCAAAAACTTTTCCTTGGACTTAGTCTTACAAGAAATTTGCGTGAAATGCTTCAATTGTGGAAATGCTCCTTCACGAAATTATACTCATTATTTCAGCTAGAAACGGCACAGTCTTCGCAACGATAACTTGCCATTCCAGAACTCATCAGATCGTGCGAGAACAAGCAGTACAAATTTTTATTTTTATTTTTTTAAAGGCCTCCCACACTCACCATTCCAACAAAAAGGGAATTAATTTTATTAAATTATTTATTAAAATAAATATTATTTATTTAAAAATATTATTTATTTAAAAGACCACAAGAGACGAGGCTAAGAGAACACATGCCTTCATGAACGTTATTTTGCTGAATTTTCAAAACATTAACATTTTTACGATTGCAACTGGCACGGCGCCTATTATGTTGCGGTCTATTCAATAAATAAGTTTAATAAAGAACGAAAAATTGTAACCTTGAACATTAAACCAACTATCATAAAGGAGGGATGAAAAAATGACAAAAACTTTAGTGAGAAGCCAAATATAAATATAAAAATGTAAACCGTGTGTTCCCTTTGCCCTTGTATTAACTTCTATAAGCTTTGCTCTGCGGTGGATCAAGAAACAATGAAAAAGTACACAGTATGTCTACATGAAGTCACGTCCGAGGTGACTTGAAACTCTCAGTGGGAAATGACAAAAATTGTAACTTTTCAATAAAGAAATACATGCACCACATTACCTAACACTACACACTACTGGATTATGCAGCTGATACAAATCTGTAACTATAACCGGCATTTAATATAAAACGTAAAAAATTAATGAATTCTTCGATGTTACAATTTTTAAAGTGCTTCAAACCTTCTTCTCGAGTGTTTCGGAGCAAGGGATTTGTCCTGTTGCAATATTAAAATCTAGAGTAAAATCAAAAGAAAACAATAAATCTAAGATAAGAAATGCCAAAAGTATATTTCGGTAAACGCATTCGTACATCTTTCCACAGTGATGAGATACATATAAATGTAGAAATGACAAGAGAAATGATTTGAAATTTATAATTTAGACTACACTAGCTATTGATCGACCCACCTTGTCTAACGAAGTGAGAAATACATTGAATCATTAACCTCAGCATCAACTTGATATTGACGACTGAAGAGTGATACACTATTTAGTGCCCTTGCAATATCTCTCCTTGAATACTGCTGCCAGCTCTGGACCCCGTTCACACCCGGCGCAGTGCGGCAACTGGAAGGGGTCCAACGAACCTTATTTCCAGGATCAGAGGGATGGAAGAGTTGAAATACTGGGGTAGGTTGAAGGGCCTGGGTCTGTACTCACTGCAGGCTGTTAACACGAGTCAACAACACCAGGCTGTCAACACGAGTCAACAACACCAGGCTGTCAACAAGAGTCAACAACACCAGGCTGTCAACACGAGTCAACAACACCAGGCTGTCAACACATGTCAACAACACCAGGCTGTCAACACAAGCCAACAACATACATAGATTTGGCTGTGTGATCAAAATAATTTGAAGTCTACGTTGAATTTTTATAAGAGAAACCCTGAATCTCTCATTACTGAATGATACAATTTTAGGAAACTGAATATTTAGCTGCTAGTTGCAAAAATACACACGCGTGTTTTATGTGAAATGAAAGGCGTGTTAAGACAAAATCCTCAAAGTAATTCAATTTAAAAAGATGTAACAATAAATTATTACGTGATCATGAGAATATATTATTAGCATATAAAATTCTCCTTTGGACAATGGGAAAACGAAGTTAATAATTCTCTCAAATTCTCTCTTGGACAACGGGTAAAAAAATCTGCTGCCAAGTGAGGGTTGAGTGATGTTTTCGAGACCGCCATCGGATCATTAGCGAAGCGTTCCGTAATGAGCGCCTATATCGAATATCGTGCACGGCTTCGCTATAAATAAATCGATAAACTTTGACGAAAACTAATATGAGCGAAGAACAATTTATCCTCTACATTGATTATTGAAATATTGATTGATTATTAGCTATATTATCAACGAGGCTGCATTCGAATGGCTTTTCGATGACTAAAATATCCCCATCATTGTTATGAAAACGATAATTTGATTACAAAAGGAATATTTGTTTAAATAAAATGTAGTTGAAGTTAGGGAATATTCTTTTGCGTTAAAAAGTCCGTATACGAACGTTAGATTACACACGTTTATTGCTATTTATTGATTGGTAACGATCAATAAATAGCATAGATAAATATATCAAGAGATGAATTAATTGATTAAAAGTTTACAACTAATCAAAATCTCACAATCCCAAAAATTTATTCACAATAAATTATGATAATTTTTCTGTTGAGTTGCTAGAATCTATGGTTTGCTAATATTGAGTGTTTTTCAACAGATTAATTAATCAATATTTTATCAATTGCAATATGTTTGAGGAGAAGCCGATTTCGAAATCACATTGATGCTTATAATCACTTTGGCATAAAACAAGATCCTTCATTGAACGCCATAAATTTGTCAGATAACAAAATGTAAATAGGACGGTAATAATTATTTTTTTAATCTTGCTTGACAAAACTTGACTTTCTGAAACTATAAAGTTAGAAAGATCTATTTAGTTCTTATTTTAAAAAGCATTAAATATGCTTCCATATTCAGTTCTATGAGGTCATTCAATCGTAAATATAAGTAGCGCTTGGTTGTACGTATTTGAACTATTCGTTGTACAGCAGACGTAATGATGGCAGCCATAGCAGACCTGTCCACCCCGTGTGTCCGGACCTGCCGGTCCAGTGTGTCCGGACCTGCCGGCCTCGTGGGCTAGACCTGCTGGCTCAGTGTGTCCGGACCTGCCGGCCTCGTGGGCCAGACCTGCCGGCCCAGTGTGTCCGGACCTGCCGGCCTCGTGGGCTCCACCTGCCGATCCGCGTGCCCATATATATGCCGGCTCTGCGCTTCCAGACCTGCAGACTGCACGTGTCGAAATGTTAAACAAACTACTGCCGCGTCCTCAACACTACCTTCATTCGCGACAGCGATGTGAGTTGGTCGATAGCTGCTGGTCTCAATGTGAGGCAATCCTTGAAGGCAAGTATTCAATACCACAACCGCAGTCTTTGAACGAAGATTGAAAACCGGTAAAAATATTATGCGTTCAAGCGAAGGATTAAAGCAATGTTGAATATAAAAATTATTAATGTTGGAATATAATTAAGATTAAGTTAAATTCAAGTATAAAACTCAGCTATTGAAGAATACATTCCTTATTTAGGTGTGATACAACAGAGATATCAACACGTAATAAAGATATCGATCACTGATACCCTCATACTATGCCTCACAGAATTTGTTATGAAAACTGCCGCTCGGATCACAGAAGTGGGAACAAGTTGAGCGCAAACTGCGCTCCTTTGATCAGTCTTCCGTGTTTGAAGTTAATCCTGTTTTTCGTTAGATAATTGAAGCTTCGTTCAGACGAATAATTGAACATCGAGCCGTGCTCACGGCGTCAGTCGGTATAAGAAAAATAAATAAATTGATTGATATATTTTAGTGGCTGATGCAACGAGAAGAATTATATTAGCATCATTAGAAAATATTCCCAACATTCCCAGTAAAAATGCCACAGCCTTCCATTCGGAAATTTCCATATTGGCATTTGCTAGTGATGCCATTTTTCGAACTGTCATTTACATTTTAATTTAAATATTTTTGTTGATTGTCAACCAAGATTACTGCAAGCTCTGCAGATTGTTTCATCATTGGTTTAATCAAGTCACATAAATTTAATTGAAAAGTTTCTTGCTAAGTAGCGTGATTCGTTGTATGTGAAAACGCAGATGACTTCAACTCCATCGCCTCGGAGCCTTCGTTTGTCGGCAGGCGGTGCTTGTGTTGGCGGTCCATCGAGTCTTTGTTTTCTACAATAAATAAATAACAGCTTTCGTCTTACTCAACTTGGTCATAATGTTTACTGGTGAATAATATCAAGTCCGTATTATTCTGCTGTCAAAGTGCCTCTATTCAGAGACATTCTACCAGCGAATAACAGCTGAATTACATCTGTTTATTCAGCTGGAAACTTACATGTGAGCTGACTCCTATTTTCTATCGAAGATCATGGAGTTTGCTCCTCACAAACACCGGCGTTTGATTAGCACAAGCGCACTGCGCGCACATCACAGGTAGTGAGTCAAGGTGTGATATGTAATAATCTGCAGCGGCAGACGACACTCCAGCTGCCCGGTCATTCACGCGCGTTGCAAAACAAGGCTTAATTAAAAATTCCTGCAAGCGTTCCGTCGCTCGCTTGACGCGCGGCAGCATCACCGCGGTGCTAACCTATCAACAACAAATGGCCTTCGCTGTCGACCCCGAAAAGTTCGCAAAAAAACCTCGGCGTAGAGTAATTAAGGTTTTGAAATGAAGTGGACTCAATGATGTCGAGATCAAACACATCTCGAAATAGTATTTCAGTGCAATTTGGCTCCTATTCTTAGTGTAGTTTTTTATAGCCGTGTTCAAATTTAGACAGAACATATTTCATGGGTTGATCAGTCTATTTTTACGGTGTTTAAAATTTGCTCTCAGCCTGTTATGAACAATTAAGGTTATTTCTAGATGAAAATATATATGAGCCGAAGTATTTATTACTGTTGCATTGAAAACCACGACAGCTTGGTGCATTTTTTTTCTATCGGATTCCTACTACTTAATAGTCTTCTATATCATTTAATTTTATACCTCTTCAGAATTCCATTAATTGGAACCACAAAAAGGATGGTAAAAGAAAAACATCGGCTGTCTATTTGACTGTCAGCGTCTGGACTGAGTGTCAGCATTTGACTGAGTGTAGCATTTCGGTAGTACATTATTATTAGCTTTGCTTTTATAATTTACTCGTAATTAACGAACTATATGACCCTTAGAAGCATTGTATTTTCAATTGTTTCATGCAGTCTGGAAAGGTTCTAGTGATCGCTTCTTCTTGATATTCCATTTATAAATTTTACATCTCCTAGCAGAGCTAATAAAAAATATAACTCGGTACTCACTGCAGTGAGTGACAGAGAACGCATTTTCTAGTCGACGAAAACGTGAAGTCACGGACAGATGGACGGACAGACAGAAGGACACGACGAGCACAATAGCGCCTTTTTCTATAAATGAGAAAATGCTCCTTAAACGGATTTCAGACAAACCTCAAGTGTACTTCTAATGGCAGGGAGTGGAAACCAGAGTGCAGTAACAAAGGTCAGCGTCGTCAGTGGAGTTCCAGCGGGCAAACGTGGATGTAGTGTCGTGGTAGCTCCTCCTGGTGCGGTGACCGGCCAAGTTCATCGCTCGCCAAAGACAAGAGTTTTGATTTATCTAAAAATATTCGAAAATCAGTCGCTGACCAACGCTAATTTTTTACGAGAAAATTGAAATACTGTATGATTTTGAAACGAGACCTAAAATTTGAATCTGTCGAAAAGATTTGATGAATATGAAATCAAAAACTATAGTTCAGATGACGAACTGTGTGATGATGTTTAGTTATTTGCTCGAATTTACAAAATGAGCTGTAAAATTCAGTTCATGCACATAGTGTTAGTGACAATGCCAATTCATTGTTTTGCCGACCCAATAGTTTGTGAAGGTGGATTCAATAATGAAATGACCTTAGAGGTCTGATCGCGACTGAAATTATTAGCTTATGTATTATTAAAAGGGTTTGGAAAATGACAGTATCGGAAATGAAATTAGTGCGTCTTGAACATTTTAGAGATATTTTTCTGCGTTCTTCATTGCTACGATTTATTTTGATGAACTAATGCAAGAATGGAACACAAAATGGTTTAGTTGAGGTTGCTCATGAACCAGTGCTAAAAATGTACCGGAGTAAGCCCCAGTTGATGGCCCAAAAGCCGCCATGTAAATGAAATATTTGCTTGTTATTAAAACTCAATTTGAGCAAACTAAAACTCGGCATTAGAAATTTTCAATGAAATAAATATTTCCTAGAGTTGATAAACGAAACTCAAATGATGCTGCGCGCTGCATTAGCGTTTCTGCTGGTGCGATGCCACGTCTTTGCAGGTGTGTTGATAAACCTCTGCAGGTGAGTTGCCACATGTCTGCACTGGGGTTGCCACATGTCTTCAGGTGGTTGTCTCATATCTGCACTGGGGTTGCCACATGTCTGCAGGTGGTTGTCTCATATCTGCACGGGGTTGCCACATGTCTGCAGGTGGTTGCCTCATATCTGCACGGGGTTGCCACATGTCTGCAGGTGGTTGCCTCATATCTGCACGGGGTTGCCACATGTCTGCAGGTGGTTGTCTCATATCTGCACGGGGTTGCCACCTGTCTCTTATACACATCTAGATGTGTATAAGAGACAGGACATGTGGCAACCCAGTGCAGATATGAGACAACCACCTGCAGACATGTGGCAACCCCGTACAGATATGAGGCTGTCTCTTATACACATCTAGATGTGTATAAGAGACAGGGGTTGCCACATGTCTGCAGGTGGTTGCCTCATATCTGCACGGGGTTGCCACATGTCTGCAGGTGGTCGCCTCATATCTGTACGGGGTTGCCACATGTCTGCAAGTGGTTTGACTCATATTGCCGCCCCAGGCAGCTTAGCCTGTGCTTGTGAAACTTTGCAAGTATCTTTGTTTATGTTGTTTTTATGAAAATGCGTTGGCACATTTTAACAGGTCTCTATGATCTGATCATGATGATCTGGAGTCGATTTCCAAACCCCATAATTTTAAAATTAAAGTAGTAGCTATTTAATTAATTTTAAATTTGTAATTCTATTCTAAGATACGAAAATAACAATCCGCATCTTGAGCGCCTACTGCAATTACATTGCAAGATCAAGTTTCACGAGAAATTTGACCAAGATTGACTGACTAAATTACTCAACGTTGCAAGTTTGTCCGGCGAGGTTACAGTTTATTTAGAGATTTAAGGCAATACTGCACAAAGGATAATATTTTGCTCTTACTCGAAATTCATATTTATATTTTAACATTCATATTTATAAAAACAGGCAGACAACTGTATTTTTTGCTTAATAATCACCAGCAAAGATAAATTGGTAACTAAAAATATTTGAATAAGAGAAAAACGGCTACAAACCCTCGGACAACACAGAACTCTCTCATTGCATGCACAAAATTTGAAGAAACAAGGCACTGGTAGCGCCGCCTTGGGGCGAATGCTTGATAGCATGGACACAATTCTAACTCTCGGCCTCCGGATGTCTGAGGACCAAATTTGCTTACCGGAGATCCGTTTGAATGGAATCATGACTTTTATGACACCAATCTGGGAAGCTGACTACCAAATGACATGCTAAACAATATAAACTAGCATGTTAGCAAAGCTTGATAATTATAAAAGTGCCGTTATTCCACTTTTTGGCATCCCGAATTTTATCTTCTCAAATCCCATCATCCCGATTACAGAAAATTATTTTAAAACTAAAGTACTGTTGTATAAGAGGAACCGTTCATAACATTCAGAACGGAACTCCATTGCAAGTCCAACTTGAATTTTAACGGAAACTCAAAATATTTATTTTTGATTGAAATATAAATTTACTTAACTAAAAATATCGTTTCTTTGCAAAATCAAACTCACTCTTCAATTTTAAAATATTGAAATTCCTAAATTCCACAATTGGGAATAAAATGTACCGGTAATATTCCGACACGATTGTATCGTAGATACTCACCCTGTTTGACCCGATATATTTTCTATGCAGGGCTTGAAATATACATGCAAACATTCGCAGCCTTGGGCAAATAGATATAAGATAAACAAGATGAGTCTTAAATGCAAGTTTTATTCTAAATGCTTTGTTCATATATGTTAATTTCATGCTTCGCTTTATCATTAGAAGTCAAACAACGTATTAAAACAATACCAATTTGGTCGTCATACCAAACCCAGATCTGATGAGCTGCATAGCCCGCTTGCAAGAGAAGACCGATCCACAGGAAATAAAATGCTGGCTTGACAAGATCACTGCACCATAAAATTTCTGGTCGCAATGTCATCTGTTTTTTGTCGTCTGAAAACGAGCTGTTATCATGGCGTGAAGAAATGATAACAGCGTGAACAGAGACTTCTTAATGTAGCGTGAAGAAGAAAGTTCTTCTATACGACTATTTTATCTGTCTCATGGGCTCATGTGATGAGTGTTTTGAGCTTCCTAATATTTTACCTAAATTTTTTTAGCCCTTTTCATTATTTGATCTGCAAGTGATGTGACTTTGGGCTCTATGTTTTACCGGATATCCTGCGTACCAGGAACATAGTGGAATCTTATTTATTTGAATACTTCTAAGATCAATATACATAAACCATGAATTAAATAATTTATTATTATTTCTCATAGTGAATTTCATTGAAAATATAATGAAATATTGGTACCAATATCCGTGGAGTATTATTATTTTGATTCTGCTTGAACTCTTTCAAATCTCTGGAAATGATTTTGACATCATGCTTAACTCGATACTGCTTATACGATTGTTAAGATATTCATCACTAGATTGTTGACCAAAATATAAGGCAACTTTAACTTCAAGGAATATATTTCAAATAAGTTAATGCACAACGACTGGGTATAAAGTTGCCATGATCTTGACTCAAGCACCTTTCAAGTTTAAAACAATAACATTCAAACAATAAATAATAAAAAATATTAATGTTGCAGTAAGCTCTTGTCATTTCACATACAATTGAAAACTGTACCACTTCAATGACCAGTTTTACAATAATCGTTTTTTTTGCATCCGCTATATTATTATTACTTTTCATTAATAGTTAATGCCGATCCCAAAGCAAATATTATAGGGCAACGTGGGGCAGCGCGCCCCCCACTTTTTTTAAACTAAATTTTTGATGAAGTTTTAATTGATACGAGGTGATTCTTTGTTTTGTTTAAAGGTGCAACTAATGAGGAATGCATGATGTGAATTAGACGCCTATAGAGTTATTAAATTTTTAATGAAACACTATTTTGTAAAAAGTGTCAAAATGGGCCCATTGCCCCACCCCTGGGGCAATGGGCCCATGGGCTTGGGGCAAGGCGCCCACCCTTGGTCCCTTTACCACAATTGCATATTTTTCGTTTAAAAATGATAAAACAACACTTTACAGTTAAAAATAAGAAAAATGTAATAAAAAATGACATTCATTCATTTATTAACAACTCAAAAATCATATCCATAGCTTGAAAAAAATATACTCTTGGCTTAAAAAATCTATCACTGACGTGAAGAAAAATATTTTATTGACATAACATTATATATCCTTGACTTGAAAAAGATATCTTTGCGATAAAAAATTCGTCCTTGACATGAAAAAATGTATCCTTGACTAGAAAAAATATATTTAGTTGATCAGAAAAAAACTTCGTTCCAGTTTCGTCCATAATCCAGATATTATGTGCAGAGAATTCGTACCTAATCGTGATTTCAGCCAACACCATAAAAACTCTCATCAACTTTTGGCTCATTGGTGTTGACTGAAATCAACTTTTGGCAAGGCAAGAGTCAATAACTCGAAAAGTGGTCATAAATACGCATAACTAGAAACTAAACCTGCTGCCTTGAGGCGGCAAAAAGAAAATCATGCAATATGAAGTGTAATTTGTAATTCAAAAAGCTATTCATAGTTTGAAAAGGACATTGAGACAAATCTAATGATGTATAACACAAGACTTCACCGTGGGCGCATTGCCCCGTGACACGCGTGGGCCCGTTGCCCCCACTAGGTATCATTTCAATTTATGTCGTGTCAACATTTTATTTTAAAAGCTAATAGTCTAAACTTGGTCTCAAAATTATCCCTATAAATATTACTTTGGAAAAATAATTCAAAGTAATTTCAAAATCTTCATCTATAGTAATGGAAAAAAACTTTATTTGGTCGCAAAAAAATTTTTATCTGGACTAAAACAGTTATTCGCAAAGAACTTAATAACGCAAACACTTAGCAAAACGAAAATCCGTACACTTCATCCCAGTGAAACTGTCGACCGGCGGTAGAGAACACGGACCAATATCTGCCATACATAGCGAGAAACCCGCTATGGGCCCATGACCCGCAGTGGGCTCGCTGCCCCATGTTACCCTACTATATGTATAATAGGGAAAATTAAAATTAAATGAGAACACACAACATTCTATCAACATGTATTTCAGTTGCAGTTTCTCTTCACTTAGCTACAGTATAAAATAAAATTAATGTGTTAATATATTAACGTAAGTTCACGTATAATCTTTAAACTTTCATATATGTAAATTAAACTTTGGCTGAAATTGTAAACAAATAAAAAGTAATGAAGTATTTAATGAAGTTAATTAAATTGATAAATTTAAATGTTATTTTGTTTGTAGTCTGAAATAAATGCAAGTAGAATACACAACATAGGCTTGGAATGCTCGACTTGGGTTTTAACATTAATAGAGAGTATCGTAATTTTATACGGGCGAAAATTAAACAACGTCTCCATATATGCTGACTGAATTAAATTTATCTTCGCTGTTGTTAATTAATTAACCTTCCCATTAAAATTATTTAGAATGTAGTAATTAATATCCTTAAATTTGGAATTGTGCTATATTAAAAAAAGACACAATAATAATTAAATTCTTTACATTTACTTCTCAAAGTTAAGACTAAATATGACTGATTACTAAAACTTAAAAAAAATTAGGCAAATTAAAGTCTAAAAGCAACACCGGACCACTGAGTTACTGCAGGCTAATAAAAAGACATACAATGAACACTTCTTTGTTACTGTCATATTGCAGACGCTGCACGTCAGTTCTCTAGCACGCCATTGGCAGGCCGGTAACGTGTCACTGGGTGCGATGTATTTTATCAGTATGATGAAGGTAATATAGCCCTGCAAAACATATATAAGGTGAATATAGCGCCAGCTTTATGATGTATTTTCTTGATATGGTTGTACTTAGCTCTTGTTTGGTTCTCTAGGAGATGGAAGATGAAAGAACATACGTCATTGGTTAAATGCACCTAACTATTATCATCACTGTCGCAAACATTTCCTAAAAGTCTTTAATGCGAAAGACTGGAATGCACAAAGGGTTGGAAAATCGAGAAAATTTAGGTTCAAAATTTTTTTATGAAACTCATGATCAAAGTGTAGATAGTCTTTTGAGACAATTTTCACTGGATGATGGGGATTAAATTGTTACTATAGAGACTCTTAAGAATTACGTTTGAATTTCAGTAGTGGCATGAATTTTAACTGAAATAGAAATTAATAGTTGCAATAACCTGTACTATCAATCGTGTGATAACCCTACAAAGATTTTGTAAAGAAATCTATTCGACATTCAGCGCAATGTTCTGAAATACAGTTCCGAACCCCAAAAGGATTTGAAACATTTTTTGACGCGCTACTTTCAACGAAAATGAACGAAGCTAACGGGAGCTGCGAGCTTTGAACAGCCAGCTAAATTGGGAGCGATCAGTGGGCGATAAAACTAGCAATAATTGGAACGTGTTAAACGCGCTGATGGGCGCCATCTCTCTTGATGGCGCCTGTAATAACCGTAAAGATATTTGACTCATGGCTGTGTTTCGGCTGCTAGGGATTCAGAACGTGCGTCTTTTAATTAACTCGCCCCGTGCATTGCGCCATAATTTATTGACATTTCACAAGGTTTTTATGGTACGACGGGTCCGAAATTATCTCTCTAATTAGAGGCTGAGGGTACAGCACAGGCTCCCCTCAGTCAGATCAGTATCGTCGGTAAGGGAATTTTGAAGCTTTGCTCTCATGCATTTTTCGAGAATCTTGATTCATCAACTAGTTCATTGAACTGTAATGTTCATTCATTTAAATAATTTTCTTAATCATAAGCGTGCGGTTTACTTATTTAGAGAGTTGAAAAAAATAGTTCTCAAATTCACTGGTTCTTGATAGAGATTTTTAGAGCGAATAGAAACCTTTTGTTTCATGGAATTATCTTCCATACCTGACCATGATATTTTAAGACCACACTTGATTGATTCGAAAGTTTTTCATCTAAAACTAATTCACACGTTATTTGATTGCATTTAGAAAATTTAGACCACTGAGAGTATATTTTTCGTGATCGTGAACAAAAGCAAGCTAGATCCCAATACGCAAGTTAATCATTGTCTCTTTAAACCTGGTCAACAACAAAGCTTTTGTTCAGTCTTTGGACTGATTAGATAACTTATTTATTAATGACCTTGCTTGAGCGAGATACTCTCGCTTTTCAAACTGCTTTCATTTACAAAAGAAATAAAAGTACAGAAGAAGTAGTGAAAATATTTATTAAACAGTAAGTTTATCCCGTTGAACCAATATTGAGTCTCTGCAAAGTTAATGCAGGGTTAACTTGAAGGATTTCTGCACAGGCTCTTGTATCTTCCTAAAAGTAACAGGACTTCAAACGTCATCGTCATCAATAGCACTTCAATCGTCATCAATAGCACTTCAATCGTCATCAATAGCACTTCAATCGTCTAGCACTTCAATCGTCGTCAATAGCACTTCAATCGTCATTAATAGCACTTCAATCGTCGTCAATAGCACTTCAATCGTCGTCAAGTGAAAAGTTTCCACCCATTCTCATGGGTCTACACAACTCGAATATTTTTGTATTGTTTTGAAAGTCGCTTGCAAATTTTTCGGCAATGATTGGCATTCGAATCAGTTTGCATTCTCAAGAAAATTGCTCAATGAGCTCCGCTATTTTAGCACCAGGAGTGTAGCAGCTACGCAAACAAAAAGTAATATTTGCTGCTAACAAAGCTCGCTAAGCTGTTGTTAATTACGACTTAAGTAATGTTCATCACATGCGGGATTACGGTTGCAGGACGGCAGTTCCCTTTCTTGAAATATTACATTGTCTCATAATTTATTTTAGAATAAGATAGCTTAACATTTTTTCTTCAGCTTACGCCTTTTTTCTCATCTACTAAAATAGCATTGTTATGAACCAGCAGCTCATCATGCAAGTGAATTAATTTCAGATAAGAATAGTTTGAAATCAACGAAAATAAAAGATTCGTATTAAAAAAAAATTCGATCCCGAACTTGAGAGAATAATATTAGGATTTTCTAAAAAAAGTTTACTATTTATAATTCATCATAGCTCAGGAACATTATTCGATGTACCGCCAATCTCCTCACTGTGCGTTCTGTATGCCACACAGCAACGAGCCCGACAGCGGCATCCGAGGCTGCCAATATTTCTATACAACGAGGCACAGTCGCTGGAGTGCACAAATGAAGAGTCCTCTGCAGTGCGTGGCGCTCGGGCTTCCTTTAGAGACCCACAAAGACTTTGCCTTCAAATTAAATGAGACTCGTGCGCTCTGTTGACCGTTGTAGGCAACTGTACCAGAGAACGGTTGAAAAATCGAGAAAATTTAGGTTGAAATATTTTTAATGAAACTTATGATCTAAATGTTGATAGTCTTTTGAGACAATTTTCACTGGATTATGTGGGAGATTTAGTTCAAAACATCAGAGACTCTTCTGCCGCTCATTTATTCTAGCAGTGGCTTAAAGTTGAGACGGAATTTACTATATGAATTTTTGTCTTTTGTCATAGATAGTGTGATTATAAATAACCTGAACCTTATAGAGTATTGTTTGAAATCTATGTATAATCGAAAATATTAAAAATTCCTATATTTCAGACAATAGTAATTTAAGTAATAAACGATTGTCTGGTTCAAAACCGCAGTCAACATAGAACTCCAATTTAAAGTCCGATTTAAAGTTAAGTGGGAATTGAAAATTGATATTTTCAGAATACAATTTTGGTTCAATTTCTAATCAAATCCCGTCCTTTTTCTCATTCGTTTCGTGTCGCCTCATCATTCCACTAATTTCCGAGCCTTCTAATATACCGATACGAAAATTGCCATATATTGATGATGCTCCAATAAATTTACATTGCCTGGCTTTGGACACAAAAACACAGACGATATATAAAAACAACGGATGAAATCAGTTCAATATTGACCTCAAACATACCGGCCAAATCTATTAACCGATGTTGCGAGGCGACGAGCAAAACAGTCTCATTATTGTAGAGAACGGCCTGGGAGCAAATATAGTTAATGGCCTCTTCATAAAGGTAATCTCACGATCATGGATCGCTCCTCAAAATCCTTCATCATTGCATTATTGCATGCATTAATGATTATTGCAGGCCTTAGTTTCTGCATACGTTGCAATTTATTTCGTTTGGAGAATGAAATTAATTATGCCCTCATTATTAGTTCATCAATTATTTCGAAAATTATGATCGCTTATATGCATGCTTGATTTCAGATATTATTCTGAAGCTAAATTCACTTTGCTACTAATATTAACCTCGCAAATCCATTTTTCATACATATTCATATAACATATTCCCAAAGTTTCAATTAATGGTCACTCCATGTGGAACCGAATGACCATCTCTGTAACCAGAACAGGAAGGGGACTTAATATTGTCTTTCTAGCCCTCACAAATCTCGCTCACTTACACAAAAAGTCGTTATTTTTGTACGGCAAAAGGCAACGACAGTTACTCAGGACGAATCATAAGCCACTCTCGGCCATAACTTCCTGACGAGACCCAACCAAACTCTGGTCACTTATAAAAACGTCGGGTCACGTATAAAAAAACTGCGGACGGGTCTGGGACCATCCTCTTCTGCTCAGCTTCCCTGGCAGCTGGGTCCTAAAAACGTTTCGTGCTCTCGTTTGCTCCTTAATTTTCACAATTCAAAAATTTAGCAGAGATATTTTGAGTCTTTTAATTTTATGGTTCTTGTATTATATACCGAAATTTTGATTGGGTGAATCTACAAATAACTATTACGACACATTACTTCACAGTTTCTTACTGAAACTAAAAATGATCCGTATATATGGGATCTGAACTAAATTTATGATATAGTTAATAGCTCTAACAACAACGCTGCGTTATAAATGAACAAACTTCTGCCAGAAATATGACTTCAATTTCGTCATATATAGTCGCTCCTTAAAAACCTGGCCGTGAATTCACCAGAAACCGCGGATTTGAGTATTTACATCTTAGTAAGATAATATGTCAGATAATATGACAGATAATATGTCAGATAATATGACAGATAATATGACAGATAATATGTCAGATAATATGACAGATAATATGTCAGATAATACGTCAGATAATATGTCAGATAGTATGTCATATGAGGGGGAACATTCACATGTATCGGAAACAACAAAGAAAGTCTCTTCACAGGTCGGTCGTCTTATCTTGGCTGCCGTTAATATTTGTACATGTTGGCAATGATCAACAAGGTGCACCTGAGAAAAAATTGTCCATATTAAAATTGCTCACAGTTTTCTCATCCACCCTTAATAGTTTAAACGGTGTTTCGTTAGTGTCAATTAAATGAATTTATTTATTTTAAATTCTTAATTGTGTCTATTTTGTTCTTTTTGTCATATTCTATTTTAGACATCCGAAGACAGATATCTATATTACACATCCACCTACGCGGGCCAGTTCAAGCGATGCTTTGTAGCAAGTTTGGCAAGCAATATCCTGCTTATGATTGCTGAATTTACATGATATTATCTTGCTTAAGACGAACATTTTAACTTATGATGATCAATTTTAATCAAAAAATTACAATGGGAAAATTTTAAACATTTTTACTGCAGTGCACTCTACTACCAAAACATCCGTCGTTGCGCAAAACTATGTTGGTAGGAGTAATACAGACGCCACTTGTTCGTTACGCGTCCTGATAAAGCCATACAATTTTCTTTTCGATTTATCAACGGCAGCTCAGGATTCTTCTTGAGGGCAGAGCCATGCATCAGACTAAACGGCTACGATAATCTCATGGAAATTCGCCGCCCGGGTCGTGGCGTCGCTCATTTGTCTCTGACGATGACTTAGGGCTCGGGGAGGTCGATCTACTCGTCAAAAATCCTGCATAGATTTTCATCCTTGATAGTAACGAGGTCTTGAACCCCTTCTAATTTCAATGAGCAATTATATTAGAACAAGTATATTGTATTGTGAATTTTTGGCGCGCAGTAAATGGGAGAGATTAAAAGTAAGTCCAGTTTCTTAACAGCCTGCCTGTACTTTAAAAGTATAAAAGTGGTTTTCGAATCTGTCCCTAGATCCAAATCGATTGAAATGATTTTCTCAGCATTGATTGATTGAAACAAATTTAAGAATTCTTGTAACAGAACCATTCGTAATTCTACAAATTGAGGCCTGGAAACCTGAATAAACGAGAGTGACCATTTCAATGTATATGTATACCTAAGATGCCTATAATGTGAGCAACACACTTGCCATCTAAATCTAAATACAATCTAACACCTATCACACGAGGCGCTGAACCAAGCATCTCACGGAATAAAACTGCATCAAAACCTCGACAAACATTTGATCTGAAGGGAAACCTCAACAAACATTACAGAAAAGACAACTTCAAAAAATTCTGTGGCACATTTGTCCCACTTGGCGGCCACAGCTCACGCGTGCTGCACAATTACAAAAATTTCTCAATTCCCAGGGATTTTCCGTAACGTCCAAACATGTTTAAGCTTAACTAAGCACCGAGTCACGCGTGAGATAAAACCGCTGAGCAATAAAAACGAGAGAGATTTTTGAGTGCACTTTGTGGAGAGCCACACACAAAAATTGTAGTTATTTTCTGAAAATAACTTATGCGAGATGATCAAATGAGTACGTGTGAAATAAATAAACTATTACTGAACGCATAAATTGAAGGAAATAATTCATACTGGAACTTACTTTAAGAACTCACCGCAATTTCTTTCATTCACTTCGCTGAAGATGAAAACCAAATTTATAGCGATTATTAATTTATATGATTAATGAACTCCGTTAACATTACCAATAACTTGTTATTGACAACAACAATGATGAGACTCTTTAGTTTTTGCCGCTATCTACTCTGTGATTTCAGCGTGATTTTAAATATTTTTGTTATGTTGCGTTTGCCAATGTAATTCCTTGCATCACATTTTATTTCTTGAAATTTCTATCTTAAAGGCTGAGAATTTACATGCGTAGTTGAGAAATCCTCAACTACGCATGGCAGACTAGCTATTATGGCAACAATAATTTTTTTCTTTGAATAAAATACTCTCAGAATTATTAATTGTTAAAAATCAAGTTGTTAATTTTACTACGTGCAACAAGAGCCAAAAATATAACAAAAACTGGTACTCTTCCATGGCGGAACTTCTGCGAGAGCAATCCTGTTATTCACTTCAAAGAACGCAACGCCCGAAGCTGCAAAACTGTAGACTTTTTCCTTCTTCAGAAATGTTCGGGCTTTAAGGAAGTGGCTTAGCATTTGGTCCAGCCTAAAAAGGCGACGTCATCCTGTTGAGGGGACTCGACCTTTGCAAGCCACTAGTTCCAAGAACCTTTTTACAAAAAATTCTCTGTTGTATTTACTTCAAACGAAATATCTTTTTGAGGCAGTATTGTAAAAAGCACAACAAGTTTGAGGGGAAAACTAAGAATCGATCAGTCGTGCCAAAAACTCAGGCGCATTGAAGGTATTTTAAATACAAATTGTGGATGGCAAATGTGTATACCCAGCAAAAGACACAACTGAAAATTATGAATACGGTGCGAGAGTTCAAGCCGCTGTTCAAACAGTACATTTAAACTAGCGTCAAATAATTCCGGTGACAATAAGAAGAGTTTTGTTTAATGTTAAAAAATACAATATTTTAAACCTCTATTTCATGTATACGAATATTAGAATTTCTAGGAAACTGTATTGTTTAATAAAACGCTCTATATATTCTGCACACTCCTGCCTGTTATTTAATTTGTTAAGAGTCGGTATTGCTTCATTCAATAAATTTAGAATTATATATAATGTAGCCGCCATTTTCCCTTTTTCTGAAACTTGTAGGAATAGAATTAGCCTACTCGACGCAGTTGATTTCACTAGCGTCATTAGCATTCATTGTTAGCCCTTGATATAGGGTAACATGGGGCAGCGAGCCCACTGCGGGTCACGGGCCCATAGCGGGTTTCTCGCTAAGTATGGCAGATATTGGTCCGTGTTCTCTACCGCCGGTCGACAGTTTCACTGGGATGAAGTGTACGGATTTTCGTTTTGCTAAGTGTTTGCGTTATTCTGTAAAGTGTTGTTTTATCATTTTTAAACGAAAAATATGCAATTGTGGTAAAGGGACCAAGGGTGGGCGCCTTGCCCCAAGCCCATGGGCCCATTGCCCCATGGGTGGGGCAATGGGCCCATTTTGACACTTTTTACAAAATAGTGTTTCATTAAAAATTGAATAACTCTATAGGCGTCTAATTCACATCATACATTCCTCATTAGTTGCACCTTTAAAAAAACAAAGAACCACCACGTATCAATTAAAACTTCATCAAAAATTTAGTTTAAAAAAGTGGGGGGCGCGCTGCCCCACGTTACCCTACGGATGCCTGCACAACCAGGGGAACCAAGCTATTCGGTTCGTTCGATTTATCGTTTGTTTTCGTGAATTATTAATTATCCTGCTGAATTATTGCTTTATCTTGGTTCATATATTTCATGTAATTAGCGTATATTTTGTCTTGTATATATTTCTTATGTATATTTGTCATTTCCTTTCTAGAAACCGTACATCATGGAATACTCGTTTTTTATCCTGCTATGATGGCGCGTCTATGAATAGTTCGGTAAACTTTCCCAAAGGACTAGCGAACAAGAAAGTCCTTTACATATAATAATATTCAAGAAAAAGTTCGGTCAGACTGATAAACAGAGAAAATTTATATGGGGGAATCGAGCAAATTTTGAGACAACTCGATCGATAATAGTTTTTTAAGAACTGGACTTCCTTTTTTCAATGTTTTCTCATGTTCGTATTGCACAAATAAATATTTATTAGAAAAGTACTTTATGATCGACAGAGAAGAACGGATTTAATTAGAAATTAAGGTATCATGTGCGTTGCGGCTCAATATAGGGAATAAGAAATACTCGTATTGAATGATCTTTATCTCGTGCACCGCAGACGTTGTAGGATTAATTTTGTGTAGAATTTAGGATAATTTATATTTTCGTGTTGACTTTTCTACAAAAATATGGTTATTCTTTTACAAAAAGTTATTTTTGAGACCTCTCGCTGTGATTGTTAGATGCTACAATGCATAATCCATTCTTGAAATGAATCATCATTTTACTACGTAACTGCTTGTCCACATTTTTGTAGTGGCGCTTATAGAGTCAGTAGGCATATCAATAAACATAAGTGTTGAGGGCTTAAAAAGTTCATTAACTGCTTTATTCGATAAATAAACTCGATATTTGGCAATATAGTTAATGACAACAATTACAGAGAACGTAAGCATGCTATGGGTGCTAAACCAAGGGAGGGCACTTCGGCTCCAGGCAATAGCACTTCTTCGACCATTTGCAATAAAACAGAAACCTCATGTTATAAATTTTAAATCCCAAAAAATAAACTAATAATGTAATAATAAACACTTTTTACACCAAACATATTACATATTTACATAGCACAAATACATAAAATACAACGTACGTACAAGTCATAGTTGAATCAGATTTGAGAAAAGTTAGGCGCCTTTCCGTAGTCACTTGGGAGCCTGCGTGAGAGATCATCTGGCCGCGGTAGCGCCCCAGGCGGGGGACGCTGACTGGCTCGAGATAATAAAAAGAAAGCCGGCAGCTTTTCGCCCAAGAGTCGACCTGCGCAATCCAGTTTGACATTTTCAAGAGTTTGACTGGAAAATGCGATGGCTTGCCAATCTAATAATGGAATCTACGAGAGCACCTCTCAAACTTTTGCGCTATTAGTTAAGTAGTTACAGATTTTTTCTAATGAAATTGCGAATGGCGGACGTTCAATCGAACTTTGGACAAGTCCAGCCTCTTGGAAGAAGCCAGATGCGTCACTCCAGAAGCAGACTTTGCTACAAGAGTCTTAATTACCTTGACTATTAATAAAGAATAGAATCTGGGAGACTGACATGCCGCGACTAATTTCGAGATAAAATATTAATCATATGAGAAATACAAGTTTAAGTGGGAAGCATATATATTTTCCTTACCGGAATAAAATTTCTCAAGTGAATATTACATTAGGTAAAATCATTAGGACATACAATAATAATATAGTTAGGTAAAATAGCAGGGCATTGCAATATATCCAATATATTGCAATGAGGTTATTGGGCCAATCTGAAATTTAAAATTTGTTCAAGAAATGTTGCAAAATTTAAAACTGAATTAAAAGTGAACAAAACAAAATGGCAAAATTATAAAATATTAAGATTTGCATTATTATTCGAATAATGAGAAAATCACACATACATAAATATCACAGTTCATTCGTTCCTCATAAAATTACTACTAAGTACCATATTGATGATACCGCCTGAATTAGTACTTCATGTGCAGCTTATGATGTAGCATCAAGTCTTTGCTCTATATATAGAGGCTAATGGCTTAATGTTTACCCAGAGCAAGCGAACTTCATCCTAAGCTAATTAAACACGATCATAAAATGCCCAGTCCCTGCTGCTCTCCCGTGAACAAAGAGTCAAATTTTCAGACGAGATAACTTCTGCAGAACTCAGAAGAAATCGACAAAAATTTATATATTTCTCTTGCATGATGCGCGGCCGAACACAACCTAGAATGGCAATCGAGTTCGGCAGGATTCAGCTCTGCGTGTAAATTGGTCTTCAAATAAAGCGTGGTTATGGGCAGTTATAATATTGGTGGTAAATGGAAATTGCATGGAAGCAACAGCTAGGTATTTCGTTGGAAATAATAAGTATTTAATATTTCAGTTTTTTCGAATAAAATGTCGAAGTTGTAATGGGAAGCGTAAGGAGAAACGACGGAGTGACGTAGATAATTAGGATGTATATATCTACATGATGTAAATTAGGGTTGAAACATCCTCAATTACATTTATATCAGTCTAGAACTTCTACAAAGAAGAATGAATCGTTAAATCACAAGGTAGAATAAAATAAATTACAAGTTTCATGGTCGAAAACGTGGCTAGAAATTCTCTATTTGAAGAGCGAAGAATGCCCCATAGTTACGACTCGAGGCTCGGCCGGCGGCGGTCATTGAAACGAATGGCGAAGGCCGCAGGGAGCGGCGTTGTTTAGCGCTGACGTGATCCACTCCGGAAATAAAAACCCTTTCTCTTTTCGCGGATAAAGCGTCTCTCTTTTCTCGGATACCCTGACCCGTTTTTACTGAAAAAAGTTATGAACATGTCAAAAAACGATAATTAAGATAAAATTCCCTAGTAGAAGCCTGAAGAAGTTCATCAATGATGCACATACGGGCGAAGGGGATATTTTAAATGCGAATGTCTTCTGTGGGCTGGCTTAAAACTGGTCGGAGCTGATCTAGAAGCAGTGATGAGTCAGCAGATGGGAAGGTATTCTGCTCGGGTGGCAAGGATCTTTAGCAGAAAAGAATCAGCCATCGAAGTCTAGAATAATCGTACGAACTTGGAGAGACAGCCAGTTAAGAGCCTCGATCTTCTGATCATCTTCGGCTGCATTGTTTATAATAAATAAAAAGTCCTTAAAATACTTATATATCAAATAAGTGATTTAAAAATTAATTTTCCTTCCCATATAAAACTCAACTCGCCCCTAAAAATGCGACCGAGATTTAGAAAGCTAGAATTGGATCATGTTTTAAAAATTCTGTGTTGTTAGCAGAAGAATGAGAAGCTGAATGAATGAGGATGAATGTGCAATTTAACATCAAGAGTTCATTAGATGAATGACTAGCCTGAACTCATATGAGCATTCAGCAAAAAACAATAGGGTTGTGGACCTCATAACAAATGTAAAACAATAACCTATGCTTCGCGGAATTGCAGAAGTATGAAGAGTCGTCAAGAGATCTTATCACGCAATTAGTCGTACTTGTCTTGCTTCAATAAAAAAAATTGTGATTATTAGCAAGACAAGAAATGAGTTTCACTTCTACGGGAGTTTCCGAGATTACTTTATCTGTTAAATGAAATTGTATTGCCACTCTCATTTCAGAGGCTAATAAAGTTCATTCGGAGGAACATTATTGCAGCAAATTACTCTTCATTTCACCAGCACCCTTTGAACATACCATCACTAGCAAGCAGGTGGTGCAGGCAGCCTGCTGCAGATGCTGACGTTGTCTCTGCATGTGTGCAGGTGGTGCAGGCAGCCTGCTGCAGGTGCTGACGTTGTCTCTGCATGTGTGCAGGTGGTGCAGGCAGCCTGCTGCAGGTGCTGACGTTGTCTCTGCATGTGTGCAGGTGGTGCAGGCAGCCTGCTGCAGGTGCTGACGTTGTCTCTGCATGCGTGCAGGTGGTGCAGGCAGCCTGCTGCAGGTGCTGACGTTGTCTCTGCATGCGTGCAGGTGGTGCAGGCAGCCTGCTGCAGGTGCTGAAGGTGCCGGAGTTTGCATTTGTGTCTGGCACAGCAACTCTGCGCTGCGTGTACAGTCTGCGAGATGCGCCGCTCTACTCGCTCAAGTGGTACCATAACAACACCGAGTTCTATAGATACGTGCCCACCGAGCGGGACGGGCCCGTCAACATCGGGCCCTCAAACATCTTCCTGCTACATGTGAGATATAATATTGTAGTAATTTGAAAATTATTGTTCGATATACTAAAGGTTAATGTTCAGACAATTTAAATAATGTTTCTCCATGTTTGTTTCTGACTTCTATGTTGGTTGTCATATATTAAGTAAAATTAAAGTTTTTTAATATACGTATGAGTCTTGTCCTTATTAATGTTGTTATTATTGATGATGTTGTTCCATTGTGCAAGTATTTTTGTCGTTTCAATATTAACAACTCGTCGTTTCTACAACATTACATGCAAGTGTGAAGTGCAAAATTTAGCCTAGAGCCTGTCGATCAAGTATATGAGCTGATAGGAATTTAGCAAGCTCTCCTACCGCTCATCCTTCGCTGCCATCAGACCAAATAATAAATGGAGAGCCAAGTTTGCAAAGTATTGGCAATTAGCCGTCAAAATAATTGCATAAGTTTTATTGTTGTGGCGGAAGTTTGCGGGCTAAGAACAAAGAAGATGACGAAGAGCACCTATAGGGCAGATCGATTCTTTTTGCTCAAGAAACTAAATCATATCGAGGCAAACCCCGGGTCTGGGCCATATACAGGCCCGCTTCCTCATCCATCGACCAGCGTTCCATGCAAGTTGAAAAATGTTGATCTTATAATCAATAGTTGTCATGAAATGAATGATTGCATACTTCTGTAATGATCAGCGCTCCGAAAGGCGTCATGATCGAATGATTAGACAATATTATCTCTCCATGAAGTCTTCCTTACTAACTTCTCCGTAGTATTGATACTGCAGGGAATGTCTTACGCGCACAATTTCGTTGCACTACAGATTCAGGAAGTGCCCCAACACGAACAATTTTGTACACCACCTTTGCACGAAGCGCGCCACACGAACATTTCGTACCACTGCTGCTGCACGGAGTATCCCACACGAACAACTTCTCAACATTGAAGCTGCACGAAGTGTCCCACACGAACATTTCGTACACTGCCGCTGCAGGAAGTGCCCCACACGAACACTTCGTCCACTGCCGCTGCAGGGAGTGTCTCACACGAACATTTCGTATTGCGTGTACAGTCTGCGAGATGCGCCGCTCTACTCGCTCAAGTGGTACCATAACAACACCGAGTTCTATAGATACGTGCCCACCGAGCGGGACGGTCCCGTCAACATCGGCTACACCAACATCTTCCAACTGCGCGTGAGTTCCAGTTTTAAATTATGATGAATTTTATTTTCCGCATTAGGATGTTCTGGTCACCTTTTTTTCTGCACAGGTATGGGAACTTTCCTTTTAGGTGTCATTACGGCATCAAGCGCCTCAGCGGAGTAATCGCTTTCGCACGAAACAATTTGCGCTGCTTGCGATGACCTTCAAAAAATTTTTTGACAGGGTGAACCAGAGAAACTTTTTTTCTTCAGAAAGCCAAGCGTTAAGAGTTAACATCAAAGAGCTGTCAGGTGGATGGATGATAGGATGACAATTAAATATTTTTCACCGCATCCTTCGGTAGTGGTGAAAAATAGCATAACGGTCAAATCCTTCGGCCCGGGCTCTCTTCAAAATTTTAAAGTTGAAATTAAAAAATTAGGAGGCGACCTGTAAAGCAAAAACTATAATAAAATGACCCCTGCAATAGTTTCAATTGTACCAGATGCTAAAAAATAAGTTTCTCTGAAGCACTCAGTATTATATTTGCAAAAATACTCACTCACAAGTTCGTAGCTCCTAATCTTTAGGAAGCGTCGTCCCACACGAACATTTCGTACACTGCCGCTGCAGGAAGTGCCCCACACGAACACTTCGTACACTGCAGGGAGTGCCCCACACGAACACTTCGTACACTGCAGGAAGTGTCTCACACGAACACTTCGTACACTGCAGGAAGTGTCCCACACGATGATGAGCGAGGGGTGAGTGAGTGGTGAGTGAGTGGCGAGTGAGGGGTGATTGAGGGATGAGTGAGGTGAGGGGTAGGTGTGTTCAAGGAGGGTTAACTCAGTGAGTAAGAAGAGAGTAATTCAACCATCCACTGCATGTCATTTAGTAGCCATTCTGAGTAGCTATAACAATTCAATGGAACTGCCATATGTATTTTATGACCATCCACTACATGATTATTTGGAGTATCATATTTAGCTTCCATGAGCCGCTATTGCCGCTCGTGCCGTTATTCCTACTAATGTCACTATGGCCCCTGTTGCCGCTATTGCTACTATTCAATATACGGCGGCTATACGGCAATAGTGACGACTATGGCCGCTATTGCCGCTTCTGACACTATGACCGCTCTTGCACTATGGCCGATTCGGCCGCTATGGCTACGATGGCTCATTGGCCGCATCGGCCACCTTGGTTGCCATAGCCGCGACGTCCGCTGTGTCCGCTGTGTCCGCTATTGCCGCTATTGCCGCTATGGCCGCTATTGCCGCTATGGCCGCTATGGCCGCTATGGCCGCTATTGCCGCTATGGCCGCTATATGGCCGCTATGGCCGCTATATGGCCGCTATGGCCGCTATGGCCGCTATGGCCGCATGGCGGCTATATGGCCGCTATGGCCGCTATATGGCCGCTATGGCCGCTATGGCCACATGGCCGCTATATGGCCGCTATGACCGCTATGGCTGCTATTGCCGCTATGGCCGCTATATGGCCGCTATGGCCGCTATATGGCCGCTATGGCCGCATGGCCGCTATATGGCCGCTATGGCCGCTATGGCCGCTATATGGCCGCTATGGCCGCTATATGGCCGCTGTGTCCGCTATGGCCGCATGGCCGCTATTGCCGCCCCAAGAGCATCATCAGCTTATGCCTGTTGCAGATGAGCGTCTGAGGCCGCCGCTGCTGAAGGCATCTCGCGAGCTGTACGAACCCACTGACCTCATCACGGTGGGCTGTGAGCCCCAAGCCCTCTCAGCCCACGTCCCACTCCCCACAATAACTTGGTACTTGGATGGTGTAAAGGTTAGTGTTGAATAGTCACATTTATTTTATTAGATATAACATTAAATACACTAACACGGGTCGTTTCTGTCAGTGGTCTTCTGACATTTATTCGTATACAGTTCTTTTTTTTAATAATATTAAATGAGGTGTTACACAACAAAACATTGCCGAGTAAATATGGTATTGCTTCATGAGAGATTTGGTGGAAACCAACTCTCGACGACGTATAATCAACTGGGACTTTAAAATTGGCAATACAGAGAGAAAATATAGGTCTTACCGGACGACAAAGTCATTTGAAAGGTGTTCCCTAAACGAAAAAAATTAATAAAGCAACCAACTAGGTATTAGTTCACGCTACTCACCATCCAATGATGCATTGAAGTAATGATTGCTCGATGACTGTAGAAAACATAAATTTCATAGACATCGATAGGATTATTTCAAAGATAAATATATGAACATAGAACTTTTCGTATATCATCACAGTTCATGAAAAGGACTGCAGTGCTGCCATATTAATGGGAAATGGGAGACGATAGATAGAAAAGACGATAATTACGGGAGACGATAAGATAGAAAATGAAGGAAACAATCCGTTTAATAGTGATTACTTAAAAATTCGATACGTTCCCACTTTTATTTCGCCCAACGAATGATGCACGAGTAAGAGAAGTTCGAATTTCTGACCAGTTGATTTTCATAATAAAACTTTTAATATCAGAATATACCGTGTGCACATGGTTATTTTGGTGCTCCGAATGATTAATGGAAACAATGATAGTTTTATTGTTTTCAACTTGTCGAATATATTGAGTTATAATGTATTTGTAAGGTACCACCAGGGATGGTATCTAAATACGGCCACACACTGGACGGCAGGCACAGAGGCGTGTCTGTTAACCTGCACGGCCGGCAGGTTGGTTGCTACCTTCGCATATATATGACTATTTCGTTATTTTATTTTTAGATATAATTAAATTTGTAAAAAAATTTGAAAAAAAAAATTAAATTGATAGTCAGCTACGTATTATATTCAATTTATAATTGAATTTTTCAAAGGTTCAAACAGTTTAGTGTTATTTGAGCTTCATTTAGACTATTCAAATTTACTAATCTAATGTTATACTCGATTTATAAGATAGATTGAATTGACAGATTGATGAGACAAATTCATAAGATATAGATTTTGAGTTATTAAACTATCCTGCATCTAGTAAAATCTTATTCTTAGTATTTTGAATTATGGTGCGCAGGTATTGGACGCGGGCGGCAGCGTGCAGCTGGCGTGCACCGTTGCCCTCGGTACGCACCAGCAGCAGGCGGCGCGCACCATCAGGGTGCGCATGGAGCACCAGTCGCTCGCCAGCGCACCAAGTCGAGGTTAAATGCACAGCTTACGGACTTCCTTGCAAAAGTCTAACATTATACACTATATAAATGAGTCAAGTCTAATAATATGAGTTGTGATGTTAACATTGTCGACCCTAAAAAGCCGTAAAATTTGTAGCGCTAGTTATACGTCAATCTATCTTTTTCTAAAGTTTAAATTGTGCAAAATACCAACCGCGCTACGAAGGAGAAAGTTAGACAAGAGTGGCTTATGCATGTGCTGAGAAATTATTCTAAAAATATATTTGTATATTAAAAGGACGGTCAGCGAGTTTTATTAGCTAACAAATAATAATCTTCACAATCACTGCTAAGAAAAGTTTCATAACAACGAAGAATAAAAACGTTTGGCGCTAATATATTTAAAATAATTGATGGGTCTGATGGGTCATATTTTCTAAATAGTCACACAATTTTTGCGTGTAGTACTGAATTTTGCCGGGCTAAACTAAGTCAGAAAGCCCCACACAAGAGCCAGAACTGTATCTCCAGCTGGACAAATTCTCTCGATTTTTCTGCGAGTAGTTGCCGGTAATATTCAACGAGATGCTCTGCAGCTATTCAACTATAACTGCTGTCGGGCATGTTAGCCTCGGCACTGCGTATACATAAACATTAAAATATGAATTATATGATTGAAAACTTATTCAGATTTGATACGTGAAAGTTTTATTTGTAAATACAATATTTAGCTTTCATTTTAATTTTACACTGGGAGTTAAACGGAAGTTCCAAGCAAAATGCGTGTTGAAACGTGGCTTTTTAGTAACATAATTTGGGTTCAAAATTAATTAATGGATTTGGGATGAAGAGATTCAGATTGAAAAAAATTAAGAAGAAAGATATTTTCAAGTCGCAGTGATTATACAATTATCCACCCCGGGTGACGTCAGGTTAATTAACCTGTCAGTATTAATTAAAGTGAGACTCATTCCAAAACACATTAATGATGGAACTTCCATTTAATTCCTGATTTGTAATTAAAGAAGAACTTAAAAATTTATTTGTCAACTTCCACTGTTAATTTTGAAGAAATATTTCCTCTTTTACGTTATGTTGAAAAACTGCGCTTTCCAAATTAAAAAATCCGTTTCAAAATTCTTAACGCAATTTTTTTATTGTCTTCGTAATTCCAGAAATTGAAAGGATAATTATCAAGACAACCAAGAAATATCCGAACACAATTTTTTATATTAAGATGTATAGGGTATTGACAGGGGCTCTATATAGCGTCACTGTTTTAATTCTGCATGAGAATTCACTTTAAGTGGTACGATTTAATAAGTGTAATAGGTGATGCGGTGATGATGATATAAGTTTTACGTGAGCCCAACCATCAATTAATTGCAATAATTTTCTTAAATTTTTTTAGAATACATCACTTTTTCTACGTTAAAATTTGATTTTTCGTTTGCTTTACAGGCTGGTCGATCGGACTGGGCCGGACTCGAAGTGGGAGTTTCATCTTCGCGATGTTGGTGCGCCTGCTAATGCCTCCGAACTACCCGCTCTGAAGTCACAATAATCATGAACTTAGCATGATATTCACTGCACTTATTATTGATGACAAATGTATAACATATAAAAGTTTATAGAAGTATGAAATGCAAGATTGAGTTTTTGGTAGAGGTGAAGAGTACCTGCTTTTAGTTTGGCATTCAAGAATTGATCCCACATTTGATTTTTTATTGAGCTCACCCTATAAGCTCACCCTATTGAATAACAGTGACGAGTGACAGTTTGGTGGAATCAGAGGATGAATAATTTTTGACGATCACGCAGGGTTGTGTTTTGGAACTTCAATAATAAAAATGCCTAATTTAGCAGCTTGATTACTGGGCTTATGTTTGCTAGTTCACTTCTAGAGTTGAAGGAAATGAATCGATAAAACTCAACTCAAACAACTTCATTTTCCGTTAAGCAGTACAGCATATTATTTATTGCAAGTAATGATAATTTTCTATTTACTTGGTTCCAATGCCATTAGAAACGAGGTTTACAAGAGCGATGATTCCGAATGTGTTAAGTAAATAGGTGTAATTACGTAAAAGTTACGTAATTTACGTTACCAAAAACGTAAAAATGTAGTTTGGTAGTAATTGTTTATTTTATTTTTTTTCCTATACGAAAAAATGTGAACATATAAATTATATGGAAAATACGCATAAGATGTATGTTGAATAAATTATGAAAGTGTTCAGAAAATGTAGCGTATATGTATGTTAATTTAGCGGATGTATACTGCATTTAATTTTTCGAAGCAAGAGTTCTAACTAAGTTGCGATTGTGTGGGTCATTAGAGCGAGCAGAGCAGTTCAGCGCAGCGTTCTGAGATGTTGTGTAGATAGAACGGACGTGTTCAACAATGTTGATAGGTATATGTAGAATGAATATATGTTCAACAATGGTAATACGTATAGATAGCGCGGACATGTCCAACAATGTTAATAAGTATAGCTAGAGTGGACATGTTTAATAGTGTGTATAAGTAGTATAGATAGCGCGGTCATGTTCTATAGTGTGAATAAGTATAGGCAGAGTGAACATGCTCTATATTATATCTATACTATAGATAGTGCGGACATGTTCAATAGTGTGTATAAGTAGTATAGATAGCGCGGACATGTTCAATAGTGTGGATAAGTATTATAGATAGTAAGGACATGTTCATGTATAAATGAGTGGTAAACAGAAAGCAGATTTATTCAAGTTTAAAGGAAAAATTTAAATAACGAAAAATGTTCAATAGACCGAATGCTGGAAAGTTATGTAAAACATTTCTTTTTTGGCATAGTTTATCTCTTTCGTTTTACATCGAACATGTGCTTCTTACTTCATAATTTTCTAAAGTTAAGCCTATTACAGTCTGTTTAAACTTTAAACTATAAACACACGTGATCTAAATCTTAGTAATAATTAAATACGATTTATAACAATTCTATCAAGTAGCATAATTCTTCATGGAATATTTTCCTTTAGGGATCACTGAAAAATCTTGCAAGGAAATTACTATAAATAACTGAAGTCATTAAAAAATAACTGCATTCGTTCACTTGAAGGCTTCATTTCACTTGCAGCGTTGCATGCTCAAGGCAAGCTTGGTTTAAAGAAAATCAAATGCACGATTCAGGGCACAAGTGCAAATACTTTTTGTGCATCTTAACTCTAATTAAAAGCCTTGCTGTACATCCTGGTCTGCGAGTCAAATTCATTATGCTAAAGTTTGGCGTTCATCAGCACATAAGTTTGTCAGCGTGACGTGTCAGATGCAGGTAACTTACTTGTGCCACGAGACAGATATCGAAAAGTTGTGCGATATGAATTATACGTCTGCTCCTACTTTTTCTGCTGTCAACATTCATTACTCAGAGCTATTAATTCAATTGCGTTTCCATCTCCTATAATTTGAGAGCTAACGTTTTGTGCGAGTGTCAACCGGTCAATGTATAAGGAAGCTGCCACCTACGCTCGTGGCTTGCCATACTGCATCAAACTCGCCGCTCGTTACACGCAAGCAAATAAGTTGCCAAGCCCCTCGCCCCCTCGCTATGATCAATGATCATCTCCCGAGACGTGAATGTGGTGATTAAGAATTTTTTAGGAGCGCCGTGGGAGTCGTGACGCGTTGGGGTTCGTTAGCGACTAAAAAGAAAGATGTTCGCTGACTAGTTTACTGAAGCTAACTGAAGCCTCAACTGATTTAGATTATGTCTCACGAGCAAGCTTACTCGAGTATGATTTCTCCCAATGTTTAAACGAGCGTTTATTTCTCGTGGTCATGCACTCTATTTTCACCCGTCAGTCGGGATTATTATAATTCAATTTAATCAAAAATAAAATAATCTCGTACGCTTGCTCGAAACCATTAGCGTGATCTCAGCCAGCACCGCGGTAGCTCTTGATCGCGTTACTCTCTTAACAGCTCCTAAGCATATTGAGCAACAGCTACTAAAGAGTTCACGCCCAGCAGCTTCGCACCTGCTGTGCTCGTTTATCTTGCGACGTACGTGATCTACGAATGTGACGAGCGGCAAACTCTTCTTTTTTATATAAGCACCTTAAACGTTAAAGGAACTGAATATCTCTCCATTTTGCCCGGTGATGGCTGTCACTATATACGTACAGTGGACGCATCGCGCTCCGACGCTTCGAGTCGCAGCCTATAGGGCCCCCTTGGCATTCAGGGAGTATAGCAGGTAATGTAATGACCTCATTAGAAACAACATGGGCAATGAAACGTCGCAGCTTCTTGCTGCGGTTCATTAGGATACCTAATGGGTTTTAAACCTCTTGCCAGTGTCAGCTGGCAGAAAAACAAACCGATTGCAACAATGGAGCTAGATTGTAATTGGAACGTCGATCGGGCATCGATCAAGGTAAAAAACGACCCTATGTCATTTTGATAATTAGGGCCGTCGATTATCGTCCCCTTCGTAATGATAAAAAATAAAGCTTAAATTATGTGCAATGTATAAGTACCGCATGAATAAAGCCACTTCATGGTGACCCAGTATGGAGTTTTCATTTCATTAAACCGTCGTTTGGACCTTCGCCTCTGTAATCATGCGAAGTTTAAATGTTTTCACGTAACCCAGATAATTTCTTTAAAGGCTCATTTATGTTAAAGTTGGTAATTAGCTCTTGAATTTTCCATTTGCTGCCATGAGAAAACATAAGAGGCGAGTGCAAGTTTTGCCTTTGAGAAGAAAATGTCCTAACGTACTTCTAAAATATTCCGAGTTGAAAATCAAAATTTTCATCCATTCAATATTGTATTAAGTTGTGATCTATAATAAGCCATTTTCGTTGTTAGTTGGCGACCACCATAGAAGACATCCGTCATCCTCAATCAAACATAATCTATATCTGGTGACATTCGCATTCGCTTGGACGCAAATACCCGGCCTATTCTTAATCTGGCATGTGCATGGGGTGTTATTATGGCAGATGTATCTAAACCCACACGCTACACATCTGCCGACGGATGTTTTCCCAGACAAAAGCTATATAGCTGTCATTATTGCTGTCAGGATCAGCAGCTGTAACCGTTGTTAAAACAGACGTCGCAGCGGTGCTGCTGCTAACAGCTGTTGACGCATGGGGGGTCAAAGCATTCAGACCGCACACGTTACGAAGAACCTCCAACGAACTAACGGATAAAATTGCAGTAATATTGAATTGTAGCGATATTCTGGACCAGAGCAACGAACTCAGACTATTCAATTTTTTCTGATCATCAGACTAAACTAGGTTTGGCTCCTATACTTGATAATGTTATTGGGTACAATTTGTTTCAGAAAAAATATTGGAATAATTGTGGAGTTTTTCGTGGAGAGCAAAGGCTTGAATTAATAAAAAATATGTATTGTTATAATATGACTCAGTTAGGCATATATTCGTGCCCTATTCACTATGTAATACAGAAAATTTGTGCGCTTAGCGCTGTGCTTTTAAGAGCTGCATCGTACACACAGCGGCATCAGCCCAGCATGGGTACCGATAATTCGAGAGCGCTTAGTTATAATTAATATCTTATCGGAATATTAGCTTACTTTAATTTCATTTTACGGATTGAAAAAGATTAAATTAAACTCTTTTCCAATTTTGTTCCAACTCTACTTATTTTCCTTGAAATTTCTTACAGAGATTTTCATGAGGGCCTTTGTTTATATTGCTTTTAGAGCTGTTTTTTTAGGTCGTTTAACCTCGGTTTGAGGTTTTCTTATTTTATAAATAGTATGACAACAAGAAAGACGATTTAGTTAGAATAAAATTCTCCAATATTAAAGATTAAATACACCTTAGCAACACCGACTTTGCCTGCAAACTAATTACAATCCGATTTCAGCTGTAAATTTTCAGGTTACGCACACAGCTGAAAGTTTTGGAAAAATAATATTCTGTTAAAACTAGAAAAATGCCACTACATTCTAAGGATCATTAGCAGTCAAAAAAGGAACGCTTCGCAAACATTCCAATGAAATTTCAATCATTGAAGGAAACAAATGCAAATTTTCTGCTTCAATTTCCATTTATTTAATAAGCGCAATTCGTTGATGACAAAAGGCCATGTTTAAAAATACGCCTCAGTCGATTCTAAATAAAAATAAATCCCCTAAAGCGTTTGAATAAAAAAGCGATCAGCATCGATGGTTAGAAAATGTAAGTGTAGATTTTTATTTACTTCGTGTAGAACTGCAACGGCTTCACAGCAAATTAACGATCTAGCGTCATAGCTGGTGAGCGAAGCAATTATTCATTAATTCTAGCGTGCAGTTTAAATTGAGTGGAGCAATCTTATGCGATTATTGTTTTTAATCTTGATGATAGTTCTACCGTTGCATAATTGCCGTTAGATATTTGATTGATGATTAATTCGTCTTTCAATTGATTAATTGACGAAGAAAGCACATATATAAAAAAATTTATACTCTGACTTTCGCATGAAAAACCAACTTTACGTCAGTTGCTTGTACCAATTTTATAATAAAAATATCTAAATTTATAAATATAAAATATATAATTAAAAATTTTATAATGTCTCTTTAGGGGTTCAACAGTTATTGATACAAATTATTAGAGAAATTGTGATAACAGCTTTAAAATTGAAACAAGACATTTAGTTTTCTTACTAATAATGGCTTAAACTCGGAGGGACGCTTTTTTGCATCTATAGCTTGTTAGCTTATTTCCGGTTTCTATTGTAATAAAATTGTTTTGGATGATTTTAATTAGTTGACTTGGGAAGACTCGGCAATGATCCCAATTTCACTGTAAATCAACAAAATTAAATCTACTGATAACATGATAAGCAGCTAATATTATAGCAGCGAGATAAAATATTTTATGTATGTACAACATGTACAACATAATATTTATAGTATAACAAAAGACGTTAGAGCATCGCACAGGACAAAAAAAAATACATACGCAGTACACTCGACCTACACTCATCACAACAATATGCAGTAACCAACTAATTATTATAGAAGCTATCAAGGAAAAAACGCAATCGGTTGTAAAAAGTAAGTGTAGATATCCAAGCGTCCAGCTTTTCAGAAAATTCAATGTAATTACTGAGTGTATATTAAACCGTAAAATTAAGAGATTATGTAAGCGAGAAACGTGAAGAAATTATAGATATTGAAGTAGAAGTAAAAAACGCTTGCTTCGAAGTTACAGAGACAACACAGGAACGAGGAAAGTATTCTAAGAAGTTCGTGTATTTACATCGTGTTAAATTTTTCTAGCAGCGTAAAATCTGATCAGATGTTACTGCGGTCATGCCTCGCATTTGAGATCAGGTTCAGGAATAGGAGATTACGAAGCACTCAGGGCTTACATCCTTTAAACAAGCTCGGAGCGTCGTTCGACTACGACGCAAAGTTTATACGACTTTTGACTACCTTCACACTGAATAAAGCTTCTCCTTGCATCAACAATGAAAAAAAAACAAAATACAAGTCTTTTATTTGTGCTACTCACTTTTTTACTACTTTCATATTATCAGAACTTTTTGTCATAAAATTCAGGTAAATACTCACATGATAGCACTATCACGCTAATCGCATGAAGAGCCAAATCGGCAAATAATCATGAAAACTTAACAGAGGAAATAAATATGCAATCTGTGCCGCGCAAACCCGAGTAAGCCAAGTGTGGCGGAAAAAATTACATGAAATATAAGAACTGTAACAGAATAAATGCACCAGATACTAACAACCAATATCATTCAATAATCTTTCATCGATAGCTAATTCGAAATAACGATCAACATTGAACTCCTAACCGCAGTGAAACTATTGATAATCATGCTAAGGCGCTGTTAACACAGATAGAATATGTCGCAAAATAATGGGTATATGCCACAATCTCGGCGTCAGATACATAATTATGGGCCGGAAATTGCGCTCCTTTCAACATTTCGGAGATATATTACGACTCTAGAACTTTCTAAATAAACTCATCAACTTTTTATTTAAGTTAAATGCACCAACTGACAAGGTTAATTCTATACATATTTTTATATAAGGCTGCTCCATGGAGAACAAGGCTGCCCAGACATTATCACGCAGGCCATCGACAGGAACATAAGCAGGTTTGCTGTCGGAAAAGAGAATGGACACATTAGACAACTCTACGAAAACCGTAAAATCTGAAATTTAAAGCATAAATCAGATGACTATTGCTATTCAGTATTGCAATGAATGTGCTGTTAAGTAAATGTCAATGAAAATTACCAATTGGAATGGCAGTAGCTGGCGTGGCAGAAGATATGAATGTTTCTCTCGGGCGCATGCGCAGCACAACGACGGCGCTGTTGCGCAGCGGCCCCAGAGACACGCGACACTCGACCTGCAAGCTGCCGCCCTCTGCCACCACCTGCAACAAGTGCATGGACCATGGTGGACAACGCACCAAAGCTTTGGATCTTAGATAAGACACGTAATCTTCAGCCTATAGACAACGCACTGAAGCTTAAGCAAAGTTTTTGGTTATCTCAGACAATCTAATGATCTTTGTTTGTCTCAGTCTAACAGTCTCCGTCAGCGATTGAAAGTGAAACAGAAAATGTTATCACACAACTTATATTACATGTTGATTGATCAAACTTTCACTTCTTGCACTCAATTTACCTGCGATGCTGGAACTGAAAGATGAATATCAACCTCAGCGTCTACGAACGCGCCGTAGCGTTCAACAACACTCGCACCGACCTGGAATTCGATAGAAAATTATTTACAATTATAAATGAAGGAAAAAATTAGCAAGACTAATTTCATAATTATATTTCAATTTCCGATTATCTCTACAATTATTGCCCTTCATCTTGACAGTTATTTCGAGCTTTCTTGATATTAGTCTTCTCTGATCACTAAGTTGACATAACAGACAACATTTTAAAAATTATGACTTTTCTTTGTCCAACTTTTCGTATTTATGCACATTCATAACAACACAAAAGCTTAATTTCGACAATTAAACTATTCATTTTGGTAACTTGGAAGTTTTTTTGAAGATAAATTGATTAAACCTAATATTTTCTAACTTCTTGTCCGTCCAAGAGCCACGCTAGTCGCGGCAGCGGCTCGCCGTCAGGTTGAGGCCCAGGGGCGCAGCGCAGTTCAGCGACCTCGTCCTCCTGAAGGGCGCGACCTGCGCCCGTAATGGTGGGGGCACCTAACCGCCCGCCTGTACATGTGGGTCATGGGTACATGAGGGTCATGAGTACACGCGGGTCATGGGTACACGTGGGTCATGGGTACATGAGGGTCATGAGTACACGTGGGTCATGGGTACATGTGGGTCATGGGTACATGAGGGTCATGAGTACACGCGGGTCATGGGTACACGTGGGTCATGGGTACATGTGGGTCATGGGTACACGTGGGTCATGGGTACACGTGGGTCATGGGTACACGTGGGTCATGGGTACACGTGGGTCATGGGTACACGTGGGTC
>NW_025941113.1:633682-679622 GCF_000764305.2 Hyalella azteca | reverse complement strand
GCGCAGAGTTGCTGTGCCAGACACAAATGCAAACTCCGGCAACGTCAGCACCTGCAGCAGGCTGCCTGCACCACCTGCACACATGCAGAGACAACGTCAGCACCTGCAGCAGGCTGCCTGCACCACCTGCACACATGCAGAGACAACGTCAGCACCTGCAGCAGGCTGCCTGCACCACCTGCACACATGCAGAGACAACGTCAGCACCTGCAGCAGGCTGCCTGTAAACACTGTTTTTTCCTCTTTTTAATGTTCATGACTGTAAAAATGTTTTGAAAATACGTATAAGTACATTCGCCATTCAAACACCTTCACTGAAGTAGAATTGCCACACGCTCTTTAAAGAAACCGCTAAAGCAATAATAGCGACGCCGTCGAGAAGTATAGCATCTCACGCCTGCCTACTTAAGACTCTTATTTAAAGAGTACCAAGGCTAAGAGAGTAAATTAATAGCATCCTGTTGCCATAAATCTTGTGAATGGCGCGGCAGACAATGAAGCTTGGATTCATCGAATGAGCTTCAAGTTATTAACTGCCTTGAGGTGATATCTTAAGAGCGGAGTGAACATGTACACCCATGTTTTGTGCAGGTTAAATACGCAGCTAATGCTTGATCACTTTAACGAGTGGTTATGATGACGTAATGCATAATGCACATAGGTCGGTCAACCTTGTAACTGATCACTTAAATTATTGCGTATTCATGTCAGCAAGCGAATCCTTGTACGTGATAAAATATACTGTTTGAAAGGTTTTTTGAAAGTTTTTATCACATTGAACCCACTTCTTACACAGTCTCATGACAATGTGTGCGATCAACATTATACGGTTGATCAATCTCTTTCGTTATAATAATAATAATAAAAAAAAGAAAAAGTGTCTTGTAAATTTAAATAAACAGGATCGGTGACCTGCTGATGAGCATATCAGCTGATCCCGTGGCAAATGTTGCGTCACGTGTAGCGCTTTAACAGATCTTGCTTAGCATCGCGTGCATCAATCTTGCGAGACGCCAGCTGCGGTCGAGACTTATTCCTGTACCGATCCTAATTTTACCCTAGAGTCACCGAGAAGTCGCCGAGTTCTCAAACCTGCCGCGACGAGAGCGTAAAATGACGTTGACGAAACAAGGAAGCTTGATTATTTTTACATTAATGGTGTAAAGTAATCGCGGCTGGAGCTAAAACTGAATTTATTGGATTGAAATTTGTAGCTTATTTATACATGTATTTCGCCGAAATTCGACCACTCAATTAAATTTCCTTGAATTGGTCAGTTGAACACGCAAGCAAGTAGAACAAACGCACGTGTTATGTTGATCTTATTTTATTTCCAACACTTTACTATCACGTCTTAATATTAAATACACTGCATGCAAAATAATGCAGACACCTTGGCTACGTGTGCTGTGGAGTCCAATTTAGATGATATGAAAAGCGGTATAAAACGTTTTATTTACTATAGGTTGTTTTCACACCACACAAACAAATGATCACACGGCGCCGAAAGATGCATGGTCCATTGAAGCCAGATTTACTCTTCCGTAAATGTATGTCTTCTTACTCCCTTGGTGTATCCTTGCATCATTGTAGCAGGCTTTTGTTCGAGTACGTCGCGGATCGATAACGTGACAGTGGTTTAATTTACAAATATTCCCAGCCCATATAACACAAGATTGTCTCTTGGCACGCGCCTTCTCGTAGTGTCACTGCCAACTGTCTGTGATGTTCAGTGTCATCGAGCTATATAAGATCGATGTCCTCACCTCATAATTTTATTTATTCTATTTACAATATAAATCTACATATGACGGATTTTCTAGTAATACCAATAAGTTAGTTTTTTTTGTACTATTCAGAGGGATTGTGCAAAAGTTTCATTGCTCAAAATAAGGGGTGGAAGTTCGATAAAGAGTTCATTGTGAACTGCCACGATAAAGTCCCAACAGAAAAAAAAACCGGACCGTTCAATGCTGCAATGCGATCGTATGTTAAGAAGGGTGCGAACCGCAGCACGCAATTCTTTTACGAATATCGAGCTAAATACTTCACTATATTGAGTCAATTACAGTTAACTTTCATTTTTAACACTCATACGTTATGTAAATAAATTTAAGCGATGCAGTGGAGATGACAGGAAAGGCAACGTAATCATTTATTCTTATAAATGCCTTCTGCCCAGTATTGATCGTGATAGGACACTGCGTTCAACTATGGAAAAGATGTCAGGTATGAATATGAAGAAATTATATAGTAAGACGTCTTAAAGCTTTGTATTATTACTTGCGGCGACATGCACCATTGAAAATTACTGAGCACAACAAGTTCAAAGGCTTCCTAGATCACCGATATCGCGCCGAGACATTCGAATCATCCATGGATCCCCGCGCTTCATCACATCAAAGGCAAAATATGAAACGACTTGATGGTTAGACGTGTTTACGAAAGAAGTACGATTTACATATTTTTTTAAACAAACCTTGAATTGAATTCAAAAGAGTGCCTCGAAACAGCAAAATAAACGTGCAGAATCCAGCTAAGTGCGAAAATGCAGAGAATTCTGCATTTTCAAATCAGCTACTAAAATGAATGGTTTTGTAGAATAGCAGGACAATTTTAATCAGCTTCTTAGAAATCTGTATTAAATTTAAACAACTTTGAGAAACCCTAAGGCCTATCATAATTTCATCTCGTACATGAAATTTCTCAACGAATAGAAAGTTTAGTTCATCTCTATGGACGCAATCATGGTTGCGAAAATCGAGTTTAATTTACCTTATTTGTTGTGCTGATATTACCGATTGCATTAATATATTAATAAAAAGAAAGCTTCGAAGTATCTGCCTTCTCAATCCAAAGCTATATTACTGAACCTAGTCATTCGACATAACTACAATTTGACTAAGTGACTCCGGTGATCGCATCCGTTAATGCCAACCAGTGAAGGTAAATTAGTTTCATTACCAATAGGTAGACGATGGTCTGGAAGATGACTGCCTCTGCTTTCAACAGCAGTTAAGACGCGACATTGCAATAGCACCTTAAGCGTTCAACTATACTTAGTAGAGATATAGGAAATGTGCTAGGCATACACAAATATCACTCGATTCTAACTAAAAGCAAGTTAGTTTTTTTTTTTTCTCTATTAGAAACGATATTCATGAAGGCATTTATTAGAATACACGCGTCTAGTTTTAAATGCACTAATTTTCTATAGATTGACGAAATGATTTGTGGTCGAGTCTACGTAGGTAGAAATCAAGATGAAAAGCTGGTTTTTGAACTCTTTGATTGCCCATTCAACAAAATACAATAGTAAGCATTGTGCTTCTGACGCAGCAAACTGATCTAAGTTCGGATTTACGCTTTTGCCTGCAAGTATCGAGCCACCAATTCCCTTGTACAGATGATCTAGGTAGTTTTTAGGTAATCCATTGCCGACTTACACTCAGAAGGAACGATGAACAGGATTAGAAGCAGGCAAAACCAAGTCGCTCTGCACGTTAGTCCCACTTTTGAAGCGGGACAAGTTCTTAGCTGAACTGGCATTGCTACCATTTCAAGAGAAGCTGACCCTCAAATACTTCCAAACCATCATTTTGCTTTTCGTCCATTTTGATCCTTGCAAGGGAACTAAGCAATGAAATTGTACGAGGTATCCGGCAGCAAGTGCATCCCAGCGTTTTTTTCCGAAATCTCACTTCATTGGCTACGCAGCTTGAAAAACCAGTCTAAGATCAAATTTATAATCCTATGCTACCGGATTATCTAGTACTAGCCATCACTAACTTATCGCTTCGTCGTTTCAGGTTTAGATTTAGACCTCAAATGCACGTCTGAGCATTAATCGCCACTGAGCCGTTCACTGCTTACTGCAAGTGTCAGGAGGCTAATAGCTAACCACTTCAGTAGAGCGTCACTGGCTGACTGAGCTCATGATCTGCTGCGACCAGCTGATGGACTGGGTTGTAGCCATGCATCACGTTGCATGAACGTTTTTCGACGCTAAAGCTCTTACGTTTGGCAGGTGACAAAGACGATCTGAATCTTCTATCTTAGATTATTGTCGAGTCTGCACCCCGAGCTCAAGAGTATGACCCGAGTAGGATGCATTCGGCAAAGAACAGCAAAGAGTTCTGTTAGCAAGAACTCTCTTACGAGGGCTCCTCAGTTGCCCCGGAAAAACGTTTGCACCAGATTCCTCCCCCAATACTGTAGTAGAGTTTCTAAAGGTTACTTAATCTTTCAAAAAAGAGGAAACTGATGTCAAGGTGACAGAAAAGAGTTTATGAACACAGGAACTTGAGAACAAGAGAGTCGCTACAAAAACAGGTGGGCGAACTCTCAACGAGAAGCACAAAAATCATGTTTAAAATAATTCCTAAAATTTGACATACGTAAAAGGAAGTTTAATGAGGGGGTGACTAAAGAATATAATAAAAATAAGAGATGTGCGTGAACTTCAAGCTTGCAAAGAAAGTAGCAAGTTGGAAGCAACTAAAACCTTAACAGCTAGACGAGAATATTAACGCCCACACAAAATTCTACGGAACATTAAAAATGTTAGGAATGCTAATGCGATTTAAATCACAATACAATTGACAAACAAATAGCGCATAATTAAAAGAAAACATTCAAACGGAAAAACTGCGTGCGGCGACGTCTCTAGAAACGATTTGCAGTAATGCTCTCGGTATTTCGTGGCATTTATGAAGAAATTCATAGATCCTCTTCTAATAAAAAATTAACTACAAAGGTGACATAGGGACCGTCAAATTTCGAAAAAATAAAATCAGCTTGAAGTATGGTAAAGGACGAGACTACAAGCATGAAAAATTTAAAAATAAAGCCAGCGCATGAAGAATCACTCATGGTCGGGGGGTAAGATCGATTCAAATTGGTAAAAAATTAAATTTCATATCTAGTTTGTGGTAAAATATAGATAATCAAGTAAAAAAATTTTCATGTGACATGTATGCAACCACTGATCGACAGAGAAATGTAAACACTGAGCTAAAATGGGGGAAGTTAAGAAAAAAAGTAATTTAAGGTAATTCCCAAGTTGGAGAGAAACTTGTTAATTAGCGTTAAATTCCTGTTAGGTCTTTCTCTTCTGGTGCCCGAAGATTAAAAATTAAGGTAGTCCAACTTTCCTTCAAAATGAAATTGGGAAACTAGTTTCTTTCAATTGCAACAAGTTCTAACAGTGTTTCATAAACTGAAATGTACCTGCACCCTATATAACCGAGTAATTATTCTACAAAACTGATCAACATTTAGACGATTCCTTCACTGCAATGGTAAAAATTGCATACATTACAAATGAGGCGACACTACTTGAAAATTCTGCACATTTTTAGCATTGGATCAAGATTTTCCAACAAATTCACAGCTCTGAATTGCTGGAAGACTGGTATAATGGGCCTAGTAGTGCCTAAAATTTATTGCAGTCCAACTCTCAGCATTGATCAGGGACATCTCGTCTGTTAGAGAGATTCAGACAAGCATGTTGAGCCTGGTTTGAGTGCGAAGTTTAGAGTTGCGCATGAGCGGCTTATGACAGCCAGCACTGGGAGTTTGATGGTGAGGAGTCACCAGCCAACATGTGCGGCAGAAGTACTTGAAGCAAGTTTCGTCACGACAGAAGTACGGACCTTGTTGCATGCCGCACATCTGACACAGGGAGTCCGCAAGGTACGGGTCGATCTGAACCTGCAAGTTCAGAAACTTTTCATTACCCTATGCGTCGCGACTAATAGTTATGAAATCAGAGGTAAGCTTGGAACAGAAACTTTATTTCTTCGACAATAGCAACGTTATTAGAACACCATCTGATAGGTTTTACCTTCTTGGTGAACTTGGGAGTTTTTATCTCTACGAAAGCTGCCCTGACAGCCTTCCTGTACGACTGGAGATTGTTGAAAGTGATACGTCCCGAGCCAATGGGATACTTGTGCTTGTCGGTGTCAATCCCTGTAAAACAAGGCGAAAAATAACTAACCCGGGAATGGTACTCAAACAGTTCGCATAACTGTTCTATAATTTCGTAGAGTAGCATTTATAACCAAAAGCAGCTAACGGTATACGTAGTTCGTTTCTTCGCGCTTTTCTTACAAGCTTTAGCTGCAATAAGATTGATCGAAATTATTTCCATGAAGCCAAGGTTTATAACTTATAAAATCAGAGAGCATAGGCTCAAAATTCATGAAATATCCAGTCATTAAATTTGATAAGGCTGTATTCTATTTCTATGGCAGCTAGTTCTCCATGATCATTAAGTTAGACAAACCTTTGAAATAGCATGTGATACCAAATCTTTATACGAAATGGTTGCCGCAGCGGATTACCTGCGTAAACCACGCCACCGAAAAGATCATTAATGATATTGGCGAGAGCCTCAGCGCTCAACATGCCATGGAGGGCGCCGATGAAGACGGTCTTGTGAGGGTCCAGCTGATACGAGGGGCAGCGCACGTAATTGCTGTCACTCATCACCCAAGGTATCACTTGCACCTGTCAGAGAAATATACAAGGCTATTTTCTTAAGAAAGAACTTTATACAGTTAACGTACAATTAAAAAAGAGTTGATTAAAAAGTGCCGTACCGAGTTCGATCGGGCGAAGCCGATAACTAAAATCCATGACAAATTGTGCTACTAAAAGAATGGCGACTACTTAGTACTATCCGATACTTCAAACAAATTAGCAAGCTGTCTCAATAACTTGCCTCCTTTTGCCTCATGCGACGGGAAGAGATTTTGAAGTAGTAATTCCCTCCGTTGCTGAAGTCTTGGCTGCAGGAGCTCAACAGGCTCTTCACCTGAATTTGATTGGTAGATTAGACGGATGTAGTCTACAATACGCTTAACTAGGCAAACCGGACGAGGTAATTTCACCCTAAAAAGGTGCAAAATTGATTAGAAAATTACAACGCAATCTTTAATTGCAGATTTTTTTCTTTACTTTCTCTAGTGCGGCAAGCAAATTTATATCTCGCAAAAAACCTTTCAAACATACCTGCTTTTCGTTATCGAAGAGAATATATACGTATCCCTTAGGTGGATTTGCAGAGTTCTCCTTGCCAGGCCACTCCACTTGTATGTTGCCGAAATGAGCAAAGGTTTGACGCAGGGCTGCTTCAGTGACGTCCCATGGTACCCCGCCCAAGAAAACCTAAAGCATCACAGAAACCCTTAAGACCGTTGCCTTCGCCCGTTGGACAATTAAAACGTCCTCTCCATTGCTTATTTATCACCCTCAATGAAATCCGTGTAACCTAAATGTCTTCAACCCTAATTCGATTTTCGATCTTCTAGGCCCCGTAATGGGCAACAAAACTAAAACTGTAATGCTTCTGGAACGCTCTATTTACCTTACAGCTGTAGAAAGGGTTCTTGTGAACCCTGACGGGTAGCTGGCCGCTCCACGTGCATGTAGCCTCACAGACAGCTGCCAAGAAACCCACTATGAGACCAGATGTGAAATCAATTTAATGCAAATGTCTTTATATAGTTTGATTTCCGTTGGCTGTTAGGTTGGTACTTCGCGGCCAATTATGGATTAATGAATTATTTATTCATAGGGGGCGAACAGCGAGATTTAACCTGTACAACAGCGGAGGTTAATTTTGCTCCATTGTACTTGGCTTTTAGCCATATATAGAAAATATTTTGACGTCTGTCAATTTATAATGCCTTCTGCATTTAACGACACAGCCTGCAGTAAAGTCTCAATTTTTTGAAGAAGTATGCAGCACGAATCAGCGTCTTCGATGCAAGATATGTGCTGAACGATGCAACGGAAGTTGGGCCAATAACCATCATGTCTGAAACGAGCCGCGAAAGTTCAAACCTGCAGCTGTGCGGTGCATCTTTGCTGCCTTCTCAATGCTGTAGGGGTCCTGGCCGGAGAGGAAAGACGACAGCGACGACCTCTCCAGAGAGGAGAGAATATCCAGCGTGTTTGGCGAAGGTGAAGATGAGGGCCCCGTTCCGCTCATACCCGACATGATCCCGCTGCTGTTGCCGCTACTGTTCCCACTTGCGCTCAATCTTTGAACGTGGAAAAATATTTACACCTCAGAACTGTACAAGCAGAGGAAGAGAAAGTCGTATGCAAACTTGCTTCGCAAAAAGAACAAGTTGCAATTGAAACGGCCAGTTGCAAGAGCAGGAACGCGCAAGTACACACATACGAAAGTTATTTAGCCTTCCCCCACAAAGACGGAGATATACTTTCCTATTGTCATTAGTCGAGCTATTGAGATCGATCATGCTTTCTATTTGTTGGCAAGAAATGCTCTACTCATTCTGTCAAGCTCTTGATTGATCTACCGTAGTTTCAAAGATTCTATGCAGACGTGGGAACACACCCGTTGTGGTAGCCCCCTCGTGCGTAGGAGAGGCTCGTGTAGGGCGTCTGAGGGTCCAGGGCTCTGCGTCCCCAGCCTGCGCTGCTGCTCAGGCTGTTCTGGAACTGCGTCAGCTGGCTCAAATCTACGCCTTCAAAAATACCAGCAAGGAGGTCATCGTTAATACGAATTCATATGCGAATTGTGAAATTTACCCGTGACTACCAGAAGCCTATGATTAAATAATGTGTCATTTTTATAGACAAGTTTAGATCCAACTGCCCGCTAACGCAGTAACCGTACGAAATTCATCAGTTAGCTAAATATATAGAACTGCATTTTTTTTTACTTTAGCTTACAAGTTAACGAGCTAATAACTGGGCTAAAAATCATCAACACTATTGAAATTAAAAATTTAGACATTGCAAGACCTTGTCCCAATGAGTAGTTTGACATGGACGAGCTGAGCTGCGGGTTGGAAGAGAGAGAAGTGTTGCTAGGGCCCAGGGAAAGAGATTGCCCGGCAATGGAGCCGTTCAGGGGAGCTCGGCCGCTGGAGGCGCTTGTTGACGACAGGTTCAGAGACTCCTGGAGGTTTGTTGCATTGAGGTCAAGCACTCAATTTATCATTCATCGTGACTCTTAGGAATGAAATATAACCTCAAAATTGTGTAAAATTTATAATAACTACCTTGAAATAGAAGGTGAAATGGGACTTGTTTTATCACAGTTTGGGACTGGAGAACCGTGGCAAGTTTCGGCAGCAAGAAGTAAATAAGTATTGAATATCGTCAATTAAAGAGACCTTCAGTGACATAAAAACTAAGGGTTACGAGTGCTGTTCAAGGGGACCGGCTACCCTCCGTAAAAACTTTTACAGTTATTATCTGATCATCGTGAAACTTCACATACAGACGTAAAATGTAAAAATAATAACATTTTGCTCCTATGAATTTTCTGAAAAAATTGATAGAAAACGTGATTTTCATAGAAAACGGCCAAAAACGGGTACTATAGAAAATCTATCTCCTCCTACAAATATCGTCCTACAACATCGAGACACGTATCATTCGATTCGTAAAGACCATACCTATTGACTCTGCCATCCCTTTTTTTCATTTTCCCCATAGTTTCTTTTTTATGCGCGTTTTCCCCATTTTTGCACTTTTCCCTGCCCTCCCCCCCTTCTCCTCCATATATAAGACAAACCATGCACAAATTCAAAAAAAAAAAAAGAGATGGCTAGATCGATAGGTATGGTCTTTACGAATCGAATATGTCTCATTGCTGTAGCTTGAAAACTGTAGGAGGAGATAGGTTTTCAAAAAGACAAAAAACGAGATTTAAATTGTTCAGGGGAGCCAAATAAAGTAAAATTGATTGAAAACAGAAGAATATGCCCAAAAAAGTCTCGATATGGTAGCCCAAGCTTTCCCATTGCCAATTATTTGCATTCAGGGTACCAGCAAGCGTCTTTAGACGCTATTCATATCAAATTTAACGTGAATAATAAGCTATAAATTGGACTTTTTATATATGAAATATTCATTTTACGTAACGTTACAACTGCATTAAGCAAAAACTATTGCATGTACATCAATGGTAGTGGCTTTGTTGAACGCGTCTTGTTTGTAGCTTTCAAACGAGTGCAAATACTTTGCAATTAACCTAAATAATGACATGAATACCATTTATTTGTGAATAATGTTATAAAATGATCATTTTATAAAAGTTCAAGACTGTATTACACGAAAAAGTATTGCATGTACAATTGTACATCTATGGTAGTAGCTTTGTTGAACGCGTCTCGTTTGTAGCTTTCAAACGAGTGCAAACACTTAGTAATTAACGAAAGTAATGATCTATATATATACAGATTTAATTCAAATAAATCTTTGTACATATTGTTAAAAAATGTTCATTTTATGTATTTATAAAATTGTCTTACGCAAAAACTATAACACGCACAGACATGCGGTAAACTGCGTTAGTCGCGTTTCTTTCAGCAGCTACAAAATGAGTCAAGAAAACTGAAAAGCCAAAATTTCCAATTTTTAGGGTAGCCGGTCCCCTTAAGGAACACAGTCATTTTGTCGAGGAAATCTGATATCGGAACATTCATCTATAATACTTGCCAGCAAATTATTGAGATTGATGTCGGTGTACTTTTCCGAAGAATCTAGCTTCTCTTGCTGCTGCTGTTGCTGCTGGCGGTGATTCTGTATCCCCATCAGAATCGCATCATCTAGACTTGGGCTTCCGGGTTCACTGTAAAGAAAACTAGCTTTTGTAAGAAAATTAACTTGAATTAAAACAGTAAGTTGAACTAAGTTACCACGTGTGCCAACTTATCTTCTAGAATGCGTTGAAGCTTTTGCTCTATGCAAGGTCAGTTTTTTATTTGTGAAGCCAGAAGGCTTTCTTTCAAGTCCAGTATTGAAACAATGTTGGATGAAAACAATATCAGATTTCCGGTGACCTAAGTGAAATGGGAACTCTTAGTAATTTTACCATCGTGAATTCCTGCAAACACTTCATAAATAAATTGAAAATCAGTCTCCGAACCTGACTACTGACAGTCTGCCGCGTTGACCGGAAGGGGATGAATAGTGGAACTGGGAGCTGCCTGCGCCAGGCGAGTTAACGGACGCTCCACTGCCACCCATTGATGGGGGACTGTGACCGCCGCAGCTGCTGTTGCTACTGCCGCTGCTGTACTCCACCTTGCTCCTCATGGACTCCGGAGCGTGTTTAGGAAACTGTTGTGGCAGTGAGTTGTAGTTGAAAACTGCGCCATTAGTAGAGCTCAGCGGTCCCGCGCTGTTGCAGCTTAAACCCTAATGATTAAACAATCTTATCAATTCCAAGACCTAGCCTCGTTTTTCGGATATCAATTTCTAGAAAATGATTTAGCGACGAATTGTTCGAACAGATGGAGGTGCGTCGCTAACCAAGGTAGCATTGATTACACTTTTTAGACGCATTCCGATATTAGCAGAACAGGTTACGATTAAACAAATTCGCACGAGCTGGCCGAGCATAAACGAAACCCAAGGTTCTAATGGAAAAAATTTTGCTATCAACTCGTCAAAAATTCTATGCCAAGCTGTACGCTAATATCCAAAGATTTTCCCAAGGTCAATTGTTGAAAACGAATTCTCGTTTGATGCGGCATTCCCGGTTAGAGCTAGATTAACACGATTTATAGAACGCTATTGCTTCACTACTATTGCAGTTAACCCTAGAAACCGAGTAGAAAGTGCGTGAATTTAGATTTCTATTCTAAATATTCTCAACTGTAGAATTTGGACTCTTTTTGGGTCTGTCTCACTGATGTAGTACAACGGCAGCTATCTAGTTGTTCAGACAAGCACGAGTGTCAAGTAGGAGCAGCAGTGGGTCACAAATCTAATTGTTACACCAGCATCTAGAGCCAAAGCCCAGACACAGCAAGCAATAGCTACACTGTGCCTCAGACCTAGAAGCTGCATGCAATACTGGACCGCCTTAAACTAAACCAGTTGAGCAAACGCCAATAAAAAATAATGAAGTCCTGTTGGTTGGGTTTATGCAGAATGTTTAGGTAAGCGAGGAGGTTGGGGAATAGCCGTTTACATTTTATGAAGGTCTGCTGATTTTAGCAATTGCTATGAATTCACGGCTCCTGCGGCTTCAAGTGCTTCACAGGATAGGCTACTATGCTTTCAAGGATGCGTGCTGACTAAGAGAAATAAACGAGTATGGGAGTTGGGCACTGCCTCTAGCACGCCTCCCCAAAAAGTCGCTGTCTATTATCGCTTTTTCTGAGAGCCACATAGCGGGAGAACAATCTAAGCATATAAAGCTGGAAAGACAAAACGTTGTTACGTGGCACCGGTCGAAAAAACAGTTTCGTCAAGAACACCGATTTTGCAACTAATATCGTTATTAACTATAAATGCAAACTAATTAGTGTGGAAGGAAAGTTAAAAATGTAGTAAAACTATCGATTACTTGAGCCACGCAGGAGGCAGCGGCAGGAGTAGTGCAATGCTCGCCATTCGCGTAGTAGTGTCCAGACCCGTTCAGCAGCTGGCGCAAGTGGCACACGTCCACGCCAGCACCACTCCCAACCTGCAGTTCGGGAGAGATCATGAAGACAATAAGCAAAAGCAAACTTGCTCAAACTTCATTGTGACACCTGAACATCTAGGCCCCAAAAAACGCGTCACCATTCTTGCCAATACCAATGCCCAAGCATGAAAGTTCGAAAGAATTGGCCACCAAAGTTTCGGACAGGAAGTTTCAAATGTGAAGTATTCAGTGCCGAATTAAAAGAAGCTCTATTTTTCTTCGGAATTCTCAGCTGGTTCGGACTGATCTCGCGATATGAATATAATTGAGGTTTGATCCCGGAATAAATCTGGAATCGGCTTTTTTAGTTGCTCAAAGGCACCCACCTAATTCACAACGTTGTAAGAATAACCAAATGATACCAAAACATTACCGCCCGCACAACAGCTCGTGAACTAGGTATGTGTCCTAGCTCTTAACGGAAATTAAATTCGATTGTAGAGCCGATCAAAAATTGAACTCTGAACGTACCGAGATGACTAAGGAGCAAGTATAACAGGATAAGATTCGGACAAATCTGCTTCAAATTCAAGCGTAAATTTTCAAACTCCGAGATGTAGCTTACAAAGGATGGACTTCCGCCTTGACAAATACTCACGGAGTGCGCCTTCGAACGAGGAATCGTCTGGTTCTTGTGACCAACATCGTTGCCGGCCACTAAGTTCGACCAAAGTGAATCTGGAACGAAACCATAATAGTGGATACTTCGCGAAATGTACTTCCTAGATTTGCTACTACGCGTGAGTTTCTTTCAGGTGACTAGATACGCAGAAGTAAAATATTAAAGAATGTAGGTGGTTGCAATAGAGGCTGTGATTGGTGGCACACTTTGAGCGAGAGAATAGCAAACTTGTCGCTTCGGTATGAGATTGGTAATCCTATTTCACAGCACTATTCACTCCATTGCTGCTACATGTGCAATTTTGCGGTTGCTACATTTTTGCCCCCAAGATTTTGATCTTCAGCAACGGCTCTTGGAAATCTAAATCCAGGGCCAAGAGAATTTGTACTCTTTGTTTCCCAAAGCCCATCTCCCTAATTAGAGGGAATTCAAAACCTGACTATCTTGTACATATAAATTGAGCATTGGAGGCAATTTTTCCAAACAGGAATTTACATTCATCATAATCTCAGTTAATCTAAATGGTATATATACCTACCAGTCCTACCTGTAAATTAGCATTTTAGCAACCATGGCAAGTTTATAAATTGTCTTTATAATCTGACTCCAAGCACTACAAGAGTCAACTCTTGTGCATTTTGAGTCCACACACAGTAATGCTAAGAGCTAACGTGATAGGACAATTTCACAGGAATGTCTGTAGCCTCACCAATGGAGTTGGAAGAAGCTGTGGACTGTGGAGCAATGTTGCGGAGGTCCAATGTGTTGTTGAGGAAGGAGTTTATTTGTAGGAGAGCTGACAAGTTAGCAGAAGTTGCATCATCACCTGTAGGGCTGGAATGGGGATATTGTGCAGTCAAGAAAAACCATAACCAAGGAAACTAAATGACACTATAAGCTTTCAGATATGTCAATACCAACAAACAAATTCTACAACAATTTTATTCCAAACAAGTACCTTCAACCATGCCTTTGTGTATGACTGAACCATGAAGAACCTAGCTTTATTAATATATTGAGAAACTTACTAGGATTGGTGAGGCATAGTAGAGGCACCAGTGACTAATGCCTGCTCAGTTATCTGAAAAAAAATATATATACAGATATACATATGACTGGCAATTCAAAAGAACATGTTAACATGCCAGTAATGAATTTGAACCCTTTCCAATCAAGTCCCATATCATGCACACAAAACCAGTATCCAACTCAAGGACAAGTCACATGTAGGACCACTTCTACTTCCAGTTAGGAATTTAACTTCTCCTGAGATACACGCTCAGAGTCGAGGATAATATTCTCTTTCACCGTGTAGATTACTCACAAATTCCAAGACAATCTATGACTATACTGCATTTCTAGTTCAAAGTGCTCATTCAGTGAAGGCTTCAGATTTTGAACCTGTTTGCTACAAGTGACGTTTGTAAAAAAAATGAGACCTCTGAAATGCATAGTAGCGAGGCTCAAGCAGTAATACTACTAAATCCAAGTGGTTTAGTAAGGGGAGATGCAAGTAACTAAGAAACTTATCTAACATTGCTTCACTGGCTGACTGACAGCTATTTATTTCTGACTACCCACATTCAGCATTGAACTGCCATTCAAGTCCATTTTGAAATTCAAAGCCAATGCCAGATTTCTATGCATAACTAGTAAATTATTTCAGTCAAGTAATTTTACTTGCATTCATTTTCCAACATAAAAGAACTTTAGCATATAATTAAAAAATCTTGTTATTTTATCAACAGTACTCATGTCTTAATACTCTCAATCAATCCCCACAATTTTCCAGCTCAAGACTTCACAAACAGATCAATAAATACTAACTTTGCCTTATATACAAGATTGAAACTATCTTTTGTAAAGTCTCGCAAACATAGTGGCAAAGCTGAAAAGAGTTGTTTACTCTTCCTCAACCTGAAGTTGAATTTTTAGTCTTACAAGTAGACCAGCAAATGCAAAGTATTATGGATACCAATACCATCATACCAGCAATATCATACACAAGATATTGGTGTAAATCACGAGTAAATGAGGAAATTAAAAATTCAACGATTCTTAAAAAATACAGTGGTTTGCCACTATGCTCACTAACAACATAATTGGATGTGCAGATTCAAGGCATACTTCACTTCATATTGTTGCAATGCTTAGTACCGTAAACTGGGGTAACTTTGACCACTTTTTTTTCAATATGATGCTATTTTTTTACTAGATAAGTTAAACTCAAATTGGAACATGCAAAATACAGGTCTATACTCTAGCTTTACTTACCATAAATTGCTGGCTCCTGCCTCTCATAGTTTTGATGTAATTTAAAAAAAAGTGATGGTCTTTGTTACCCTAGCTCTTGGGGTTTCTTTGACCGGGTGGTAAAATCAGTTTTATTTTTTGGTAAAATAACTCCATATAACTCCATGCATTGTAGTGGAACTCTTCTAGTTACATATGCAAAAGAAAAATTTTAGGAAAGTGTCATAGTTTGCAAATGGGGGGCACCGCCCCCAAATGGGCAAAATGTGACCATTGTAGAGTCTGAAACATGAAGAAAAAAACATTAATAGGTGTATCAAACATAAAATATGTTATATGGGTACCTATGGTAATTTTAACTTAATTTCCAAGCCGGTCAATGTTACCCCGTCACGGCTGCCATTAGGTGGTCAAAGTTACCCCATTGGGGGGCGGCGCCCCCCATTTGCAAACTATGACACTTTTCTAAAATTTGTCTTTTGCATATGTAACTAGAAGAGTTCTACTACAATGCGTCGAAACCTGGAGTTATTTTACCAAAAATTGAAAAAATTAGAGGGGGTACTCCGACAGGCTTTAAATAATAGCTCTTTTTTGTGGGTCACATTTTTAATTTTTTAACCTATTAGATATGCAAACTTTTTAAATCTTTCTATTGTGTTACATAGCCTCAGTATTAGGCCTTTGATGGCCATTGACAAAATTTTTCTATGTCGAATCGTTTGAGTTTAGGGGGTTTTTGTTAAAAAAACGAAAAGTGGTCAAAGTTACCCCGCCGGTCAAAGTTACCCCATTTTACGGTAGTTAGTTGCATTCGATTGCCCACCAAAAGCAAATGCTGGCTCAGTTCAGCAAGTTAAATTGGCCCTACAGCATAACCTTGTTTCAGCAAAATTGAATATCCCTACACAAAGGTACTATTCAGCTCCTTTGAAATATCTCCAAGGCTATGAAGTATATGCTTCATACTAGTTCATAGAATTCGTGGCAAGGGAGATTTTTTTTGGAAACTACACTTTACTTGAAAGTGGAATACATTTTCTAAAGAGGATTACATCTCGACAGCAGGGTCAAAATTCCTCAACTTGCAATACTAATTCCAACCCACAGCAGCCTGCAAAAAAATCTCTCAACTCAATAGATCAGCATTTACCATTTCTTCAGTTAAAAATTTTTCTTTGCAGCAATAGTCCATGGTGGCTAACAAGATAATTTCATTTTATACAGATCAAGTCCTTCAAGTCAGCCATTAACTGAGTAAGATCATGGATGTAGCATAAATAAAAATTAGACATTGATCTGGAAGTAGCACAGGAAATCAATATGAACTGGTTTCTCTAAATGAATATTTACCAACTCAAGATAAACTAAAAACTGCACAACAGTCCTGCATTCTAATTTGTTACTTCTACCTATATGAAATACGTACTATACAAGTTTCAAGCATGCAGAGAACCAATGATTACAATAATTACATATTGAAATCATCCCCATCTTGATCCTTTTCTATAGTTATTCAGCAAATGCTAATAACAGGCCAGACACGAGGCAACACCATCTTTTACATTACAATTGGAAAAATTTCTCCAGGGTCAGGTTACTATCCTGTATACCAATGTCTTGGCATTCACTTACTAACTCATTCACTATACCAGATTTTCCTAGGCTGGCTTAAAGCCACCAGCCAACTTATCCATGTGACTAGGTTACATTACAATTCTAATCTATTTTATCCAAACCTGGGGTGCTAAATTATGGAACATCTATCTGGTCTAGTTCTGCATCTAGCCCAATAAAGTGAATTTTAAAACCCTTGTGAAATCAATGGTAGATTACTGGTATGAACATGCATGTATAATTATCTAGTTTGAACCTATAGTCTATACCTTGGACCCCCATAAGAGTGATAAGACACAATTAAACAACTTTTTATCAGTGCTCCAGACTTCAGTACAAAGTCCTCATACTCGAAGTCTGTCGAAGAAAGTATCATGTGCTAAATCATTATTACATTGAAGTTTACTCTGCTCAAGTTGGGCATATGCCAGTACTTCTGCAGTCTGTTATAACAACTAGGTAGCATTCTTATCGAGTACAGAGATGCAAATGCACGATTCATTACTAGCATCTAGCAATTCTAGTTAGTTTTCAATTGCCCAATGACTAATGCCAATGATGCTGGAATAGGCACAGCACAAGCACAGGAATTGCTTGCAAATTTTCGGAGGGTATAATCATGTTCCAGCATTGATAATTGAGCCACATCAATCAATATTTTGCAAATTGCTTTCATTATCATTATGGTTTGCCTATTTCATTGGTGTCTACATCGCGATGCGCATTCACCGCGTGTCAGACTATCAGTAACAGTTCCATTCAGTTGGACAGAGGCCCTAGTCTGAGGGCCCAGGGACAGGGTGCCTCGACTACGTAGTCGAAAATTTTTTAACTAAAATACAGAGGCACATCATTGCATCTTTGTCAGGAAATCCTGAGAACCACATCTACCTACAAGTACAACCGTTTGTGGTACGATCTAATGTGGATCTAGATCTAGTATGATACAAGATCGTGACAAAGTGTCGACCTGGCGTTCTAAAAAAAAAAAAAATCTACGCCATAATCCATATGCCAATCCGGCTTCAGATTAATGCAATATATCTTTATTTCTAGGCATTCGTTCTCTTCAAATACTACAACTCGAGTTACAAACCTACCCTACAAGCTCCAGCCCCTGGGCAGTCACGTAAGGCTACGGTAGCACGTGCTTTGATTATAGAAGCAGCGCGATTGCTGTTGCAATGCTGAGATCGCACTTTTCACTACGGTTTCGAAATGCCTCCAACACGCAACACCAAACAGCGAAAATATTTATAATTAAAATGCTAATAAATTACTAGACGACAACGGGATCGAACTGCCCAGTCGCCCTACATTATGAATATGAAATATCCTTAACAGAGTATTCCACAACAAGCACAACGCGACCACATAGCTATTATACCAGTCCAATCATCCAATGCCAATGGTTCCAACTTCCAAACAATCCCGCCCTTACAGGCATTATAAGTTTCATAGTATTTACGCTACATAAGCTCTTAGACAGTCATTATTTGCTCAACATCAACGCGAGGTCACATGTAATTGCGAAGCTGCACCCAGCCATGCACCGTTGTAATCGTATTACTATTATATTTAGAGAACATTTTCAGTCATGAACGCAGACATTTAACTTACGTTAGCCAAATTTTGCAGGGGAGTGTTGCCATAACGTTAAAAAATTGCCTTCTAAGAAGGATTCGGGTGTTTTCAATAATCAGAGTGAAGTATAAATGCATCAAGAATTACGATTTAAAAAAATTATATTTTAGTTGAAACATGGATTATTTGATTTTTATACCAAATTGATTTGTGATATTTTGAATTAGAGTTTTCTACCGTTTTTATAACATACATAAAATTTAACACGGAGTTAATGGGACATATAATATTATGGTAACCGCGGCCATCAGGTCATATTCAGTATGAGAATATGCATTGTAGCAAAATAACCTGATGCTGATTCTGAATTTTATGTAATAAGGAACCGCTTAAAACACTTTTGCGAACCGGTCGGACAAAAGCGCGTGGGCGTTAGCGTGGGTTACAGCGTGGGCCAGCCCGGCCCTGAACCTGCCCTATACCAGCTCTCTTTTGGGACGAGTTTTTGTTTTTGAACAAAATTTTGGGTTTAAAAGGAACAGGTTTACCCAGCGAGACGCATTAATTCATGAGACAGCTTGCTAAAAAAGCCGTTTGAATTTTTTAGTAGTTATGATCAGGAATTTTTTTCCTTTTGGATATAGGGGGCATGTAAAATCCAATCATCTGTAACTCTAAATGTGTCTGACTGAGATCTAGCTGATGTTTCAACGCGAAACAACAGAATATAATAATCATTTGAGCAGTATACGTAAATGCGGTTAAGAAAATTATTTATTGCCTTCTACGATAAAACTTGATTCGGCCAAATCCTTGAATAAAGCCAGTACTTCTCAAGTTCTTAGTTGTTTAAAGCTGAATGAGAAAAATGTAGCTCCTGAAACTTAGTTTGTGCAACTGGAGGTCAGAACGATAAATTTTCAGTTCGTTTTTCTTCATGATGTAGCAAAAGATTTTATTAATGATCAGATGATTTCAAAATTTTCTTGTTTAACAGAGGATATATCTGTATAAATATATATATCTGATATGATTACGAAAAAATGACAAAAATACAAAGTATTACCAAGATGAAGGTGATGGTGTGGTGAAATATTTCATTCATCTGAAAATTTATAACAAATCCTTATATTAATAATAAAAAAAAAACAGAAAAAAGTCGAAATAATGAAATTTCTTGACAAAGAAGAGTCTTGTGAAACTCAAAAACAAAGTTTGAAAGGCAGAATGTTTGTTAATTGATGTGCGAAAAGATAGAAAATTAAAAATATGCGCTGAATAAGGTGCTGATGATGGGAGTTGACCGCGTTACATGATGTGAAATTAGTGTAATTCGAACCTTAAACTATTTAAACTTAGTAATAAGCATTTATTTTGTTTTAGTATTTTAGTTGAATTGAAAGTAATTGCGTCTGGATCTACTTTCTGCACCTGGCATAAGTGAAAACTGTTATTAGTTAATAACCGCTAATAACGTAACTCATTTGATCGGTTTTGGGTCGTCCTAATTCTTTGATACTCAAAATCTGCAAGAAAATGCTCGGTGCTTTGGATTTATTTAAGGAATAATTTCTCAAATTGTTTTCATGTTTCCTCTCATGAAAACAAATCATTCATTCAACAACGACAAATTCAACGACTTATTTGGTATGATTTGGTATGATAGCAGTGTATTGAAATTTTATTGCGAAAAGGTTCTTTGGGGTACAATTTTCAGTTGATTAGTGCATTTCGTTCACGGAAATTTATATTCCAACAGCTATTTTTTAGGTTGACCTTAGGCCACTTTTTAACCCGTTTTATTGGAAGATTTCAAATAGCATAATGTCCTCGAAATGCAGTTGAAGCCATAGTTTCAGAAGCGTTTCGTTCGTAACATTAACTCTGACAAAAAAGTCATATAGTATTACCTGAAAATCGTAATCGTGTACTTTGATGAGCTAACAATCCGATTGCCCCCCTGGATATCATTTACACTTTACAGTCTCACAAGCCAACGCCTCATAAGATTCTCCCTGCAAGCAAACAACTCTATGTTGCTTCCACCTGGCTTGGTCTCCCTTCCTCCTTCTTACTAACAAATGAAAATGTGATGCGTGGCTGATGGCCGTTGCAAAGGCCTGACCCTGAAATTCTTTCTCTCAGAGTCACCACGCCCCAAATCCAAATCCAAATCCACTATCGCTAGGCGGTATTTGAGAGATGACTGAGAATGCCTTGATGTTAGCGAAATTTACATTATTTGTTTGCGTTTGACATCGATTAATTGATGTCGCATACGCAGGGTTATTCTGACGAAAAAAGTACAAAAAAGTAGTAATGACCAAAGCTGAAGTCAGAGATCACCGTTACCAAACAATCCCACATCTCTAGAAGCACGGGTTACGAGTATGTATGGTTTTCGTATACCGCGCTCAGAGAAATGAACGAAACTTTGTCCAAATAGTGACGAGCCTTTTATCAGTGTATGAGTCGTCTTGACGCTATTTGGACTGGCAAAGGGCGTATCAGTGCTGCGTCCGCTCTTTGCTCAGACCTGAGTAAGGAAGTGTGCCATTATTGAAGATATGACTAATTCATTTCATTTCTGAGTGCGCAATTTCGTCGCTTCATATACTTACTGCGCAGGTGACCCTGAACGTTAAAGTTGTGACTTGGGTAACTTTAAAGCATTAAGCTTCTCCAGATTCCCTTCTGTTAGAGTCACACGTGCGATTCAGTCAATAACCAGAGCACCTACAAAAGCTCATAAATTTCAACGTTCCTATACTCTTCAGTGACGCAACCACCAATTAATAAAGGCTTTCAAGTGGATAATAACTTCAACATAACATAACAAAACATAACATAACATAGCATAGTGATCTCGGCGCTGAAGTGTAGGCCTGATGTACGTGGCCTGTCGCAGATTCTTTTCCTTTTCGTGCCATGTTCACAGAAGATCTAATATCGTGTCATTTGACCGGATATTTTCATGACTGACGATAGTTTCAAGTAGCTATTAGATTTCCACCGGGTTCGATATGGTGCTAGGCATTGCAAATCTGAACATACATTTTTCCATAGCTTTATCTAGTCTGTTCTTGAACGCGTTCATACTTGGAGCGCCAACGATGTCATCGGGGAGGCTGTTCCACATGTCGGTGATTCGAAGCGAGAAGAAATTTTGTCGCGTGAAGTTGCAGCGCAGTTTTTAGCGCATTTTCTCATTTATGGAAAAAATGCACTATTGTGCTCGCCATGTCCGTCTGTCTGTCTGTCCGTCCGTCCGTCTGTCCGTCCGTCCGCGACCTCAAGTTTTCGTCGACGAGAAAATGCGCTCTCTGTCACTCACTGCAGTGAGTACTGAGTTATATATTTTTTAGTTTATAGCCGTGGCCCCTGGTGTTGGTTCTTTTTCAAATGTCACAGACTTCTTGTTTCAATGACTTCATGTTTAAAAAAACACCGGTTAGACAGGATTTTCATTTAAAAATATGCAACGATCCCTAGAGCCTTAAATTCAAGGCACCTTATTGATGATGTTTAATATAGTTATAATATATAATATAATAATATAGCGGTTTCAGCGTTTATTAGGCCGGAGGCTTGTCGCCGATTCCTAACATTGCAGAACATCTACAGCTTGTTCTGGGCTTGAACTCGCAACTCCTACTTTAATATTGCTTTATTTAACCGCCCGGCTTCCTTGCAGATTCTGACCAGAAACTGGCGCAAGAGCTGGGAACAAACCCGCACCTCTCTGCTCTAATCCTGGCACTCTGAACTTTAATTAACCGCAGGGAACCCTGCCCAAGCAATCCTTATTTAAATCGTTTTCGGACACAAAGAAATGCACTGTTACGCTTAAAGATGCAGAGCAGAAATAGCAGTCGGGCTCGTAGAATTCCATAACGGCGACTTCTGCCATAGTGCTCGGGTAATCTGATGTAGAAAGAAGTTATGTTGTGTAACTTCTTTCTAATGATGTAACTCATGCACTGATGTGGTACTCTCAAGACAGCACATCAATTATTCAGATGCCTGAATAACATCGCGTTACTGCTACCTTTGAAGCTAACGTCACCAAATCACTCAAGTCGCCAGCTGGCAATACAAACGATCTATTATGGAAACAAAATTGAACGACGACTTTATACCGAGATCGAAGCAACTTCGTACTTATAACGTGGTAGTCTAAGCCTACAAATCATAGTTGTGAGTGTGACATGTGTTATACGATTTTAAGTAATGAACGGCGAAGTAATACAGTATGTGCTGAGTGGCAACTTATGTATAACTTGAAGGTATATCATATTGGCCGAACACTGAGCCATCGTTCTAAAGTTCTATAGCTCACTCGCCCTATTCTGCTATGCGCCTTTATGCTGAATAATAAAACGTTCATGTGTCTGGGAGATTTAAAGATTTTGCGCTCCACTTTAGGTGCATCAGTTTAAAGGTTTTGGAATCGCTGCGTATCTTTGAACGAAAACTCTGTCATGACAACGCTTCTAATTCTTATTTTTGAAAATCTCCTCCGTGTTAAATTTTCTCGTTCTACTGAATCACATTGAATTTGTGAAGTTTTGGACTGATGACGGAGGGCGTTTTTGACGCGTTTCCACTGAAATTATGGCGAAATTAACTCAGGCTTTCTTAGATTAGGAATTCTTAGTTAAAAATTTATTTATTCCTTGTCAAACTATTTTATTATTTTCAGCAATTCTTCGTTATTTTAGGTGATTTTTGTCGAGGAACATGTCTTCTGGTCAGATAATACCACTCATAAAATGAATAGGTCATGTTGTCCAATAGTGACACACTTTGCCACCCACAGCACGAGTAACCACCATTTTTGCCGGGCCAAACTGGGTCAGAAGAGTATTATTTTTAGACGAATTCTCACGAAAAAAATAATACTCCAAGAAAGAGTATTATTTTTAGACGAATTCTCACTCATATCTCTGAGTGATTTGTGGCTCAGAAAATCAACTTGAGGAAAATAAAAATGACATGATAATAAATAGGTTTTGCTCGTTCACTAAAAAATCTCACCAAATTACCATCACCATTTCAAAGTCGATGCAGGATAAATAATTTTTAGTCTTCCATATTCCAGTTAAATTATCGGGTAGCAATATTGTTCATTAATTAATTAATTAATTAAAGTAAAAGTGTAGACAATTTAAACTTATGGAAATTACGAATAGAAAGCCTTAATTATATGCTCACTGAAGTACGTATGTATGTAATTATTATTATTATTATTATTATTATTCATACTGACCCGGACAATTTAGATTAGTCGTCGTATTAAAATACGCCTCACTTACCATTTCTAACGCATTAAAAGCAGCCATGATACTTTTGCATGCTAAGAAAACAAAGTTTGTATAAATTTAGTCAGAAAATAAAAAATCAAAATTTGAACGAACTGGGAAGCAAAGCCAACGTTAATACTGATCATTTTTATTTTTATTGATTACCTAGCCATCTTCGTACCAGAATCGATTCACGATCATATAAGTAGCGGAAAATGTTATATACATTTAACTATACGATATAAATAGAACTGATTTCAATGTAAAAGTGAGATTTAGCGACACAACAATTTATTCAGTAATTTTATGGGATGATAAAATTCAAATTAAAAATATTGTAATTCAGATTCAGCGCCTACAAACGTATAAAAAGGCGACTGTAAACTCCTATTTCAGAGCACTACACTATAGGAAAGGTTAAGGCCATTTTTACAAAATTGTCATGATTGTTTAAAATGGTATTTTACTTGATTTAAATTCAATGTAAATAATTTCACATTTCCGGACTGAGGCCGTGCTCCAGGTTTCCAGGAATTGTGCTCAGTAGTTTAAAAATTTCCGCTAGCTACGGTCGTTGGGTAAAACTTCTGCGCCAATAAGTATGACGGTAAGTTATCCCTTTAAAGGGATTATTTTATTCTACTTTGTTTGGTACAGTTCGAAATAAAGTTTTGTAGTAGCCCAGCTTCTTCAATTCCCAGTACGATTCAGTAAAATTGGTATGTACTGGTAATCTGTTGAGCCCCATGCATACGTTAGCAAGTTGCTGGATGCGCGTCAAAAGTTCAAGATGGAATGTGAAGTTATGGTTTAATTGCATTAAATTTCCACAAGTTCGATTATTAATATCTAAGTTGGTATGACTAACAATCCAGTATTTCTGCTTTATGCAGTAAAATATTTGTTCCTTTGGTTCTACTGAGACTATTAAGTCCACGGAGAAAGTGTCCACGTATAAGGTTTCAATTGATTACCATATCACCATAGTTCAATTGCAGGTAGTAAAACTGTCGAATTTTGTCTCGTTATTGCGGTATATGGTATTCGTTGGGACACACAGTGGGTCCTAAACTTTAGTACTCGTACCTACCATCTGTGGTATTCGCTGGACGTTATGTGGGACGGAAACCATTTTCGTTTCATGAACGACTTTTAGTTAAATATTTTACGTTTCACAAAAATTTTAACTACATAACTCGAGATGTTTCTCGCGGCGAATTGAAACTCTTCCCGCCAGCCACTTGCTTTCTCTCGCTCCCAGTAACTCGCCGTTTATGTAAGTTTAACCATCCAATTGCACATTGCGCTAATTATCACCGCATTAGGTTAAGTACGAACTGTTCGTCTTGGCGGTTAATGTTTGCTATTAGAGGCTATTATATTATTAGTAGGCCATTGTAGATGACAGGAGCGAGGTCCCGCTATTAAAAAATAGGAATCGTTATACCAGATAATGATCTAATGCATTTTCCCTAATATTCAAATACGCTGTAAATCATCAATAACTATAAATTGAAAATTTGCATGAATTCATTTAGTTTTGATTTATTTTCTTGTCTGCAAATTATTATGTGTATGCTATTTTACAAATATTTTAGACTACAATATTCCAAAAATTTTAGAATGACTATTTTTCCGGTTTTCTCTTCTATTCGAGTTAGTCATGTTGGTAAACTCCGATGTAAAAAACTGAACGCGTTTTTATCTGAAATCATTAAAAAGCAATAAATTGTGCTTGAAAAATATTACTTTGCCAACAACAATTATAGATACTCAATTACAGTATTTCGTTCGGATATCTTGTTAAATTAGTTTATTATTGATTTGGTTGATGTGTGCAGGCTGCATCGGTGCCGTCAGCTTTCGTCACGTCATGCGTGGAGCGTGGGCTGGAGGACGGCTGGCGGAGTCACGTGGCCGTGAGAGGGCTGATGGCGGCTTACGGTGTCGTGCAGTCAGTCTACCTAAAGTCTGACGCGTGCTACAACTACGTCGTCGATGGTCTTTGTGAGCAGGCTAATAGAGAATGGAGATGAAAACCTTAAAGCTTTGTTATATTTCGACACGGCTTGGTTTCCGACTGTACTTATGTCTTATTTGGATATGAATTCTAGAATTTTGGAACGTCAGATGGAGCTGGACACCGACACGTTTTCTAGAATGATATTGAGATATGGTGAATTTTTGTGCCTTATTCATTTTGATGATCATTGGTATCTATAGACATTTTATGGTGGTTTGTATGAAATAACGCCAGCTTTCTTCAAGTCGAGAAAACAATCCAAGAAAGCGATGGCTAAAAATATCATTAAAGAGCTAGTTTATGAATTTCATCCTAAAAGAGACCAAATTTATATCAAGCGGAGTTTCAATCCACTCTTATCTGTGTGACATTTCTATTAGGATACAGAAAGCGCATCATAGAAGGATGCCACAAGTACGTTTCATCTCATCGTTTAGTCAGGTTCTGTGAAAATCAAAGATTTTTGAATAATTGAGTTTGAAAATGCTTTCCATCTGCTTAAAAATTTAAAGATGTCTGGTCAAAGCCCAGATATTTTGATGTTAGGAATGGGGGCAACACGTGGCGTCGATGTCCATTTTTTTTCAAATCCCTGTACTGCTAGCTCTCTGAGATTCAACTATTTCGCGCAGTTTTAATTTGCACATTGTCAAATCATTTATTTTGAATTTTTTATCTATCAGTCTTTAGATTTTTAACCTAAGGTTGATGACATAATTATAATTGATCATGACTCTTTGATTTCGGTTCTAATTCTTACTAATGATGATCATCTTAAAAATGTATGAAATCAAAAACCACCTCCCGCCTCAGTTGAAAAAATTAACGGAGCTCCGTAACTACTATTGTGAAATAGGATTAGCTCAAATATTGAGTCTTTGCAACGACTCTGCAGACATGATGTGCCCGACTCTGCCGCTGGTGGTGGCGGGAGTGACGCTGGGTTTCTACTGGAGTTTCGGCGAGAGCGACCAGCGGCACAAGTTCGAGACCCGCAGCGCACTCATGAGAGAGCATCGTAAAGACGAGGCTGAGAAACGCCACAAGAAACGCGTCAAGGCCATGAAGATTAGAGGGTATCCTGAAGCAGCTTTCAAGAAAGAGCATAGGAGGTATCTGGAGGAAACGCACGAAGGGATATTTGGCTATTAAATGCTATGTTGAATGGAATTTGTTAATATTTAAACGTTTAACTCTGAATGAAGTATATGTAAGTTTACCCGGTCCTCGTCATAACAAAGCATTACATGATGCCTCCGAAACTTGCATTCGTTTTTGAGGCATTGTCATTTTAATATCGCAGGTGAAAATTAAAGACAATTTTATCTAGCAAATGTATTATAAACCTTATGAGGATGCAGCCATGTGTTGGTTATATTCCTATCAATTCGGCTACATAGCTCGATTTGAAAGAATTTTTATCAATCTAATCAACTCTTCAAAAATAAAAATACTTGAATATGGGCTTCATTGGTCAATTGTTAGTAAAAACTGTTTTTAGGACCGGTTACATTTCCTGAGCAAGCACCTGACCAGTATATACTCAATTCTCGCGGGCCTCTGTCACTGGTGAATAGAAATGATACTCGAAAGTTTGACTTGCTGATACAGTATTTAAAGGCTTTAACTTGAAAGGTCAGCTTTCATGAAGCAGAACGCGAGATATAGTAGGGCCAATCAACGTAGATTTGCCGTGCTTTATTCCTGAAATGCCTTTACATCATATCCTGCTGAGAAAGGCGTAAAAAAAAGTCATCATTTATACCCAACAAATGATTATCTCGTCTTAAGGATGTTAGTTCGAGAACAAACTGAATATCATTATACAAAATACGAAGGTATCTAGCAAAATTGACTCATTTCAAAATTTAATCACATGAAAGGTTTTTCATTACATCCAGCAACTGATTTACGTTAGAGATATAATTTATACAAGCAACAAGGCGTTTATACATCCATCATTTTCCGGGTTATTTGTAACCTGGGCATATTTGCCCCAAACGACTTTTCCTGTTTGCGTGACAAGACCTAATTCACTAATATTAACTTCAATAATGGTTCCTTTAGTGATGACGCCAAGAGTTGTGTACATCACTGAGTTGGGGTTTTTCTTAACACCTATGATGGGTAGACAGAATGTGGCTTTCAGCTCGGGATGTGTGACATGTGCCTTGTTGAACCTGAGCCCCATTGGCCTAATAAAACGTTCGTACTTAGGGGGCTTTCTGGTGAAATTGTCTCCTACGAATGTAACTTTAGTTACTAAACGTTTCCAGCTCTTCTTCTGCCTCTTGCCCGACTTGAGTTCTCTGAAAACTTCAGCATCCGACTGGGCGCGAACTTTAGGGAGAGGTACCGTCCATTTTCCTGCCTTCTCTTTCCTTTTCTGCTTGACCATATTTGAGAGAACTTTTGCCCTACTTTGTCCCTCACGATCCAGCAAGTATGACGGTACAGCGCCTTCAGGGACTTCTTCAGGCTTCTTCTTTTTGGCAAGCTTCTCTTGGTGTGCCTTGATGGCTTTCTTCATCTGAATCTTTTCCTTCCTACGCTTCTCTGCAAACAACTTGGCCTTGATTCCCAGCAGCTTCTGAGCCATCTTGGCCTCCTTCTTAGGCTGCCGTGCAGCCTTTTTTCTTTGGACTTCATCGTGGTCAAAGCGCTTGCCATGACGCTTTTGAAAGAGTTCTATGTGTTCGTTCTGCGGCATAGTAGTTGCAGTCTACTCCTTGTGCCTCACCAGATCAACTGCAACGGAAGAATAGATCAATTAATCAACAGAAATTAAATCTATGAAAATTACAGTAAAGCTCTATATTAATTTCTTTCCTCTTTGATGTTAATAATCTACATTTCATTGATACTAACTAAAAGCAAATAATATGAACAGATTAACTAAAAAAAACTAATAATAATAATAATACAAGCAGATCAACTTGGAAGAAATTTGCAACAATGTAATGAAATAGATTTCAATTGGGGTCTCAGAACGTTTTACAATATAGTTTCAAGGTTGCCTTGGCACTATTAAAGCAAACCTCAAAGTGCGTGTTACTCTTTATAGCAAATCGATAGGATTATTTTCAATATTGCATATTAGGATAATCACCAGAGATAAGAGGCATCACTAAGGATTCTTTAGCTAGCATGTTTGCATAATTGCTTACTCTCTGGTTTTAGGCTGTATTTCAGCCTTAATAAATAGACCTATTTTCTCTGTACCACAAATAAAATATTTGGGTATAATCAAATAATTTATTTGTTTTATAAATGTAAATATAATTTATAAAATGATTTATAAATTATTTGATTGTATGGTACTGAGCATCTCCTAAATATGAGCATCCAATGTGACTGATATGCATAGTCATCCAAGCCACAGGGAAGTGATGATAGGGCTAGCCCCCGATCACTGCCGCGTCTACGTCGTGGAGGTACCCTGGCCTGCGCGTCGGCCGGATGCCCGGCATACTCGCGGGCCAGGCCAAACGGCAGAGGCCCCCCCGCCCGGATCGCCACCGGACGGAGGCTTCTTCTTCATTTTTTCGACCAAGGATTGGGGAACCTCGGCCTCCCCTTCCCTCTACCCCCACCTTTGGCCGCATATCTTTCATGAGGCACTCTATACCCTTCTCTCCTCTCACCTTTTCTTCCTACTCGTCCTTCTTCTCCTGACCCAGGGTATTCATCCCAACCCTGGCCCGTACTCCTGCTCAGTCTACTCCCGCCCAGTTACGCGGCGTGGATATTCGTTCATGTGCTCCATGTGCAATGCCTGGACCCACAAACGGTGCTCCGGCCTTCGCTCCTATCACCTCTACTCCGCAGACTGGATCTGCCTTACGTTCAGACGGTCTGACCCCATCCCAGCCAGACCCTATGGCAATCTCCACTTCTCTTAATGGCTCACCTCTCTGTATCATCAACGTATACATCCCACCGGCCTGCTCCTGCCCCCGGGATACTCCCCGGAGCTCGCAGACATTATCTCCATCCCGGGAGACTGCCTGATAGTGGGCGATTTTAACGCCACCATCCCTCTTGGTTCTCCCACACAGAAGATCAGAGAGGCGCAGCGCGAGGAACAGCAGTCGACGACCTCGTCGCTGGTTCCTCCCTCGCCTACCTCAATGAGGACTCCCATATCCGCCTCCCCTCCCATGGCCCGCCCTCCTCTCCGGACCTCGCCATCATCAGCGGTCACCTACTCAGCACCTCCTGGACTCCTCAAGTCGCCCTCAACTCGGACCACCTGCCCATCCTGATCCATCTCCCTTCCTCTGCTGATTCCCCGACCCCCCGGGCCGCGCGCTCCTATGTCAACTTTAAAAAAGCTGACTGGCCCGCCTACACGGCAGCCATCGACGCGGCGCTCGAGACGGTCCCTCCCCCCACCTCGTGTGGCGGAGAGTCGACCTTGAGAAGAGTCCTGACGGCTGCTGCCAGACAGCATATCCCTGCTGGATTCAGGAAGGACTTCTCCCCATCAGTCAACCCTAGCACCCGGTTGCTCATAGAGCAACGGGATGACATTAGAGCGAGCAACCAAACCGACCCCCGGCTCCCAGAACTCAACCTGGAAATCGGCATCTCCATACAGGCCCACGCCAGGAACACCTGGCAAACACACCTTGCCTCTTGCAGTAGGCGTACCAACCAATCCAAACATTGGAATCTCCTCCGCTCCCTAGCCGGAAAGCGGAACCGCCCTTCCCCAGGGTTGGCAATGATTAAATCAAAATGATTAAATCATGTGATTAAATCACTTGATTTTTTTATAAAAAAATCATGTTTTTTTTATTTTTTCGATTTTTTTTTTATTTTTTCATATATTTAAATATATTGAGTGGCAGTCTTTAATTTATATTGAGATATTGTTATTCATGGTTTAGTATAAATGTACTATGAGTGACAAATTGGTATATAAACTTGTTGCCTTTAGTGTGTATTAGGTTCCAATAAATTCAATGTTTTTGGTACAGAGGCATCAAGTGTGCAATACATTGTACCTAGCTAGCAGCTTAGCTAATTCTTATAAGGCTATAAGCGGTCTTCAACTATTTGACTACTTGTTATATATTGATTACAATATACAATTTAAATGTGTTAGCTAGCTTATACAGGGTGGGGCAGAACTGATTGAACAGTTTTGAGGCGAAATAAAAGAGAAATGGAGGTACACGAAGAAGAAAGTTTATTTTCCTCAAGATTAGCATAGCATACCATATATATATAAAATACTTATGTGTTGAAAACAATATCAGGAAGATGTGTCCGTTAGCTGCAACACACTGTTGGAGTCGTTCTCGGAAGTTTTCTACAGCAAATTCACAGCCTTAGCTGTGGTAGGGTGTGAGGGCGACTTCTTATCCCCTTTCTTTTAGATGTCCCCAAAGAAAGAAATCGCAAATGCTCAAATCAGGTGACCTCGCAGGCCACTGTAAATCACCCCTCAGAGTCTGGGAACATGTGTTTCAAAACATTGAGTGACATTCGGGCTGTGTGAGCTGTAGCCCCATCCTGCTGGAACCACACGTCTCCCAATGTTTCATTTTCAACAATGTTTTCCCTCATGGGCTGCAAGAAATTTTGCAACATTGCAGCATAGCGATCAGAATTCACTGTTACGGTTACTCCCTCCTCTGAGAATGACTCCAACAGTGTGTTGCAGCTAACGGCCCCCATCTTCCAGATATTGTTTTCAAAACATAAGTATTCTCAATGGTATGTTATGCTGACCTCTAGGAAAATAAACTTTCTTCTTTATGTACCTTCATTACTCTTTTATTTTACCTCAAAACTGCTCAATCGATTCTGCCCCACCCTGTATATTGAGAGGTTAAGATTGTATTGACCTTTTAGGCAATTAGAATGATTTTTCACCCTAATACGAGTATTCTAATTAAAATATTTAATTTCAATCTTTAAATATGTGAATTTAAAACTAGAAACAAAACAATTACAACTATAAGACTATATATAAAATATATATAGAGAGGGTAAAGTATAAAGTGTATAGAAGGTAGAGTCTGGTAGATTTATAGGACATAAAACTAGTAGATCTATTGATAGTGCTGTGCACTGTGCTATCAGCTACCTATCTGTTATGTGACTCTTCAATGTTTAGAAGATCTGCATTCCTGAAATTTTGTTGTATAGTGAAGCCAGTTAAATGGTCAATATTTAGCTCGTTACCTTGCTCCATACAAACTTTACAAAGCTAATGAATAGACTTATCAATAATTGTTTACCCAAAAATCCCTAAGTGGTAAACACCACCTTGGCCATTATTGAAGGCAATAAGTGCCCTTTTTAGCCATCCATTATGACCCATATACTGTTATTGTTAGTAGGCTAATTGCAACATAAAAAATAACACTTCAAAATGACAAAAAAGCTGAAAAAATCAAAAAAATCATGAAAAAAATAAAAAAAATCGTTGATTTTTGATTTTTTGATTTTTTAAATCAAAAAAATCACCAACCCTGCCCTTCCCCCAATCAGCCAAACCAATTTGGTTGGTTTTCCCTCTCCTCCCAACGCAAGATCTCCTCCGCCTTCTGCAAGCATTTCACTTCGGACGCTCCTCACTCTCAGAGCCCCTCCACCCGCCGTTTCATACGTCGAATCCGAGCCCAACATCCCCTCGACGGAGACTTCTCCCCTTTCACCCCCGACATGGTGAAGCTTGCCATCGCAGCCGCCAATAACTCTTCCGCTCGGGGTCCTGACGACCTCACCGTTCTTCATCTCAAGCACATCGGCCCGCGCGGCCTCCAGTATCTCACCCATATCTTCAACATCCCCGTCTCCACAGCTTCTATCCCATCCACTTGGAAAAATTCTATAATTATTCCAATTCTCAAACCGGGCAAACCCGGAAACCAGGGCTCCTCATACCGCCCTATCTCCCTCCTCTGCCCTGCAGCCAAGATTTTGAGTGCCAGGTGCTCCCATACATCTTGGGATCTCTCACCACTGTCCCCTCGCAACATGGTTTCAAGCCGGGACATTCCACTGTCACCGCCCTCCTCCCGCTCGCGCACCAGATCGCGACGGGTTTTAACTCCCGGCGCCCTCCAGCCCGCACAATCGCCGCTGCAGTCGACCTCTCGAAGGCCTTCGACAGCGTCGACCACCCTCTCCTTCTGAGCATGATCGCGGCCTCGGACCTACATCATAACCTGGTCCGTTGGCTGTGCTGCTACCTTAGAGGCAGGCTGGCATCCTGCCTCTACCTCAGAACACGGTAGCCTTTTAGAGCTGTTCACTTCGGAGTGCCCCATTGCTCGGTCATCTCGCCGGCCCTCTTTAACCACTTCATCTCCGACATCCCAGTTCCGACCCCCAACATTGCCTCATATGCGGACGACCTTACCATCTTCGTATCGTCCCCGAGTATCGTCCCCAATCTCAATCCCACCCTGCTGCCACTATCTGCAACGGCGTCATCCCCCTGGATAAAACCTCTAAAATCCTGGGCGTCACCTGGGATACGCACTTCACATTCTCTTCTCATGCAAGAGCCATCGCCACGAAAGCGACGGGTTCTCTTCGCATCCTAAAAGCCCTAGCTGGTACCAACTGGGGCTTCTCCAAGGAGGACATTATTGCCACCTACCGAGCCATCACGCGCCCAATCCTCAACTACGCTGCGCGCAACTGGTACCCTGTTGCCTCACGCACAGCAGTTGCCAGCCTGCAGATAATACTAAACACTGCATTGAGACTAGCCACCGGCTGCCTCAAAATGGCCCCGATCTCCCATCTTCACCAGGAGACCGGCGTCCTCCCATTAGCCGCAAATCTTGATCTGGATCTGGCTTGTGCCCAGTTCCTCGCCAGCGCCCTCCCATACCTCATTCCGCATCGTTTCTGCCACCCCAGGAGACCGCCCCATGAAAGCCTCCATCCAGTCGAGGTTCAGCCACCTGGTCACACCATTCTTGGATAATGGCATTATGCCTGCCGGTGCCTACGGAGAGGCCAAGTGGTCCCTCCGCAGGGAGATCGCCTCCCGCGTTGCAGCGACTGACGCCATAAACGCCGTCCTCGCTGCCCCGCCACCGCCGATTGCATCAGTGGAGGCCTCACTCCCTCGCCCCCTACCGCTCGGCGCTATCCCAGCTCCGCTCGGGATACTGCAGCTCCCTGGCGTCCTATTCCGCCAGGATCGGACGCTCCCCTCTCTCCGCTTGCCCGGAGTGCGTGGATCCTCTCCAGTCCGTTCAGCACCTCTTTGCCTGCCCTGCCTTCCCCACGTCTCTCAGCGTCTCCTCACTGTGGAACAACCCCGTGGAGGTAGCAGCTTTCCTGTCCACCTTCCCTGCCTTATCCCAGCTCCCCCCTCTTCCGGTGCCTGCTCCCCGCCCACCACCAGAGCCTCCCCCCGGCGAGCATGACGGTCGCAACGAACAACAACAACAACAACATGATAGGGCTATATCAGAGAATAGTGCTAGCTTTTGAATGGTGCAACAGTTGAATGATCAACCTGAAGATGACAAACCACTTCATGCTAATGTAGCCTTTCAGCAGCAATTAATATTATAAGTAGCCTGTGTGACATGAAACCAGAATATGTGATCTATTATTCAATTGTGGTGGTATTTTTACATTTACAGAAAGACTTGACTGAGCAACTCTACAAATCAAGATGCCTATGTATTCCAAAGGAAGAAGAAATCTTCCAATGTGTGAAGGATTCTGAAAACTATTTACACAATGTATTACAATGCCAATATAGCTCTTGCAGAAAGAGTGGAATTCAATGGGGCATATAAATTAACTGCTATAAACCAACAAATTTTATTGATATACCAGTTATTTTACCTATTCATGTGAAACATGAGGTTTAAGTATAGAGTACAATAATAGCCTTTTGTCCATCTACTGAAGAATTGGTTTTAAATGATTTTGAGTGGAACTGTAGAATAGGATTTGCTCTTTTGGGCACCAAATACTGGTACCACCACTGTGTTACTTGAATATTTGTCACCAAAACAACCTTAGACTCCAACATTTTTTGCCACTATAATTCTCAAGGTAAATGAATTAGCAAACATTTAGAAGGCATAAAATTAAACGCTGGTAACAATGTTATCAATAAATTTAAAAACTTCATCAAAAGAGGCTAGGAACCTGCAATTTTATATTTAAAGTCTAACAGAAAGGTGCAGAGAATATATTTTTACTCTCACAGGCAGGATTGGATTTTTGAGCTGCAAGGTAATCAATTTTGATTGCAGCCATGAAAAAATAGTCATCATTTTTCATGCCATGAATTGATTTTCTTTATTATGTTAATTTTCTAATTGCAAACTCATGTCCCTAGCTTTACATGTTATCACACATTTTTATTTAGATTCCAAATTACAGACTTGACATACAATATGTGCATATGGCTTGACAAATAAGTTCATGACTCAAAATGGCTTTCTATACCAAACTGGAAAATCAGACAGTAGCCATCCAAAAATGAGACACAATGCCCATGTTTGGGGATAATTTCACCTCTTCCCATGTCCCTTGCCACTTTCTTCAGGTAAAAATACAAATGATGCATTTAGCCAGCAATTTAAAGGAGTTACCCACAAGAGATGGTTTTCGGCAGCTTTTTCGAGAAAATTATGCCTTGAACATATCTACCTGCTAAACCAGGTTAGAATTTTATAGACATAGTAGGTTCATATTTTGAAATCAATCAAGCCTTGTAAAGTAATTGGTTCCAAAATATAAAGTAAATATAGGAGAAAAATATAGTTCCAGATTTTTAAATCCAATATATGTGCATGCACTTGTTCATATATTCCCCCGGCTGAGTTTTACCTGGGAAATTGGACAGTTTGAAAAATGGATTCATGACAAAAAAAAAAAAGAATTTGTTTCTCAAATGTATATGAATTCATGGATCTCTAAATCCAGTTGAAGCTCATACGTATTGTGGATTTAAGGAGTCATGAATTTATGTATATATATTAGAAACAAGAGTCTATTTTTGAGCCAAAAATCCATTTTTTAGGCTGTGGAAAGATATTTTTGAGCCATGTCTCACTTGTCAAACTACAAACTGATGCACTATTAAAATCTCTACCGTCAAATGGGGCAATAAGGGACAGGCAGGGTAAATCGGGACAGTCCATCACCATGGCGTAAAAAGTGTTATATATAGCAACAAAACAAATTGAAATATTGCAAAACTAAAAATAGTGGTGTAAACTTCAACATTTTTTCTATCTATGTAGCATAAAGGAAGTTAAGAAATCTACATTTACTAGCACTAAAAAATCCCTGAAAAATATGTTGAAAAGTTATATTTTGAAAAAGCACTTCTGCCAAGGTCTGTAGTAAAAAAATATTTGTTGTATTGAAAAATTTTGATAAAAAAGTTGTAGACAGGTGTCAGATTTGAAATTTCATCGATGGAATTTTTATTATTTCATAAAAAAATAATTTATTATTTTGAAAAATAATGTTGACTTCTACAAATCTTATAATCGACATTCAACACACTTCTACCAGTTCAATCCATCTGAAATTTTTCACACTTGCACAAGTCGGAGACAATGCATGAATCAAATGACAGAATAAATCATTTTTTAAATTTGATTCATAAACATATTAATAAAAAATAATTTTTTAACACATTCCCCGCGTATTGGGCCATTTGTGTACCAACAGTGATATTCCACTGCTGCATATTGGGGCACCAGTGTACCAAATGAAATATTTTACACAGTTTTGATAAAACACATATAACTCAAAATTTGGCACATAAACTTTCTCTTTTATAATATTTGTTAACTCAAAAAGTGGAGCATTAAGTAAAACAAATCAATAAATCAAAATTTTATTCGTAAATCTCCTTGAACAAACGATAAGTAACCGTAATAATTCTAACTAACAATTCCCTTCTTTTCCCTTCTATTCTCTTTTATTCCCTTCTGTTCCCTTCTATTCCCATCTATTCCCTTCTATTATCTTCTATTCCATTCTATTTCCTTCTATTCCGTTCTATTCCCTTCTGTTCCCTTCTATTCCCATCTATTCCCTTCTATTATCTTCTATTCCCTTCTATTTCCTTCTATTCCGTTCTATTCTCTTCTATTCTATTATGGTACATATATGGCTCAATAAATACTTGGTACACCGGTGGTACAATCCGCAAGAACAACATGTGGTTATTATTTGCTTGCATAATGTACCACATGTGTCCCAACATTTTCATTGCAGCTATGCAAAGCTATGATGCCACAGAGCAGCACACACCTCCTCTTGTGACGGCCAATGGCGCCTAACTGAAGCAGCAACCACTGAAAGCTTTCCGCAATAAGGGAATACTGGGGAAATCTGGATGCGCGTGGAATGTGTTAATATTTAAAATAAAATGAGAAATTCAATGTACATGTGCAATATTGGAAGAACTATATTCTTTAGAAGTGTTGTCTCTAAAAATCAATTCTTAAACACACATTATTTTTTAAAAGAACTTGGTCCTTGATGGTCGAGTTATATCCTCATCTCATTTAGGTTAAGTGAAGTGTCAATAATCTTCTGCTGTTGAAGTGGCTTTTTCTATTTTATCATTTGAACCATGCCAGAGGTATATATAATGTTAAATTTGTGATAAATTTCAATGATACTACTTGGCTTTTATTTAAATATATTTTTTTAATTTCACTGAGTATTTCAGTTTAAAACTTGTATACATGATGGTGAAGTTGATAAGCTTGCTATTTCAATACAGCTTGCCATTTTATCTGATCAACCCGTCATTAACAAATTAAAAGCAATTATTTCGGTTTAAAACTTGTATAAATGATGGTGAAGTTGATCAGCTTGCCATTTTACCTGATCAACCTGTCATTAACAAATTAAAAGCAAAAAGTGTTAAATTTAAGAAGACATATGTGTAACTGAGGTAAAAATTATTATTAGCTCAAGTTTTTCTGTGCATACCATTGTCTTGTCTGTATGAGGAAGAATGTTGCTTTTATTAATGTATAAATGATCTTGACAATTAGAGTTATTTTGCAGTTACAGAAATAACTACACAATTTGTTTACACTCCAAGACTCCTTTGCATTGATATGCTGGAGACACGATGACTGTGGTGAGCGTTAATATTGAAATCTACATTTTGCAGCTGGCAGCCGCAGTGTGATATCGGCTGTTAGGCTCACCGTGGGCCAAGCTGTAAAGTAGGGCATTTCAGCTCGAGATATCGGCGTCTTTTCAAGCTCTCCATCAGCCACCTTGACCTTAAATCGGCATCCATGGCCAATCGTAAACTATGGCTTGGGGCTACCTGTCCAATTGATCAGAAATTTGGCACACTTGCAGAAAGTTGGAGACAATGCATGAATCAATTGACAGCCTTGGGCAGCCATGACCGATCCCGATCATAAACTATAGATTGCTTGATCAGCCCCGTCGTCACTGCACGCATCTTCAGCTTGTTTGATTGCTTGTATCTGTCACCCAATCACAATGTGCATGTGTGTGGCGCGCCCAGTGCTACTGCTGAAAAAACTTGTCAATCAATTGTGTTCTAACGCGATCTATTGTGTTCTAACGTGATCCATTGTGTTCTAACGTGATCCATTGTGTCCTAACGTGATCCATTGTGTTCTAACGTGATCTATTGCGTTCTAGCGTGATCTATTGTGTTCTAACGTGATCTATTGCGTTCTACCGCGATCTATAGCTTTCTAACGCAATCTATTGTGTTCTAATGTGATCTATTGTGTTCTAATGTGACCTATTGTTTTCTAATGTGATCTATTGTGTTCTAACGTGATTTATTGCGTTCTACCGCGATTTATAGCGTTCTAATGCGATCTATTGTGTTCTAACGCGATCTATTGCGTTCTAACGTGATCTATAGCGTTCTAACGTGATCTATAGCGTTCTAACGCAATCTATTGTGTTCTAACGCAATCTATCGTGTTCTAACGTTATCTATTGTGTTCTAACGCGATCTATTGCGTTCTAACGCCATGTAACGCAATATATTGCGTTCTTACTTGATCTATTTATTGCATTCTAACACAACCCATTGCATTTTAATTCGATCAATTACATTATAACATGATCTGTTGTATTTTAGCGCGATTTATTGCATTTTAACGCGATCTATTGCGTTCTAGCAATAGATCGCGTCTATAGATAGATAGATAGATCTATTGCATTCTAGCGCGATCTATTTGCGTTCTAGCGCGATCTATTCGCATTCTAATGCAATCTATTCGCATTCTAATGCAATCTATTGCGTTCTAACGCAATCTATCGCGTTCTAACGCAATCTATCGCGTTCTAACGCAATCTATTGCGTTCTAACGCAATCTATTACCTAATGCAATGTAATGAAATCTAATGTACCCTAATTCAATTTAATGTATTCTAGTGCATTCTAATGCAATCTTATGTGACCTAATGCAATGTAATGAAATCTAATGTACCCTAATTCAATTTAATGTGTTCTAGTGCATTCTAATGCATTGCAATGAAATCTAGAGCAATCAAATAAAATCTCAATGCATTCTTACACATTCTAATTCAGTCTATTTAACTTTACTGAATAGGGTTGGCTTGAATTGGGCTGGAATGATTTGACTAGGGTTGAATTGAGTTGGGTGTGGTTGAATTGATATGAAATATGAATCAAGTTGGAACAAGTTAAATTGGTTTTGGCTGAATATGGTTTAATTAGGTGGAGTTCAATTGAATTTTGGTTGAATTGAGTTAGGTGGGCTTGAATTTGGTTGGATTGAATTAGGTTGATTTGAATTGGGTCGGTTGAGTTGGATTTGATTGAATTGGATTGGGTTGAATTGGTTTTGGTTAGATTGGGTTGGGTTAAATATGGTTAGGATGAAGTGGTTGGGTTGAATTGGGAAGGATTGGGTTGATTTGAATTGGGATCAATTGGGTTGGGTTGAATTGGTTTTGGTTGAATTGGGTTGGGTTTGGTTAGATTGGGTTGGATTAAATTTGGTTAGGATGAATTGGGTGGGGTTGCATTGGGAAGGGTTGGGTTGATTTGAATTGGGATCAATTGGTTTAGGTTGAATTGGGTTGGGTTTGGTTAGATTGGGTTGGGTTAAATTTGGTTAGGATGAATTGGGCTGGGTTGGGTTGATTCGAATTGGGATCAATTGGGTTAGGTTGAATTGATTTTGGTTGAATTGGGTTGGGTTTGGTTAGATTGGGTTGGGTTAAATTTGGTTAGGATGAATTGGGTTGATTGCATTGGGAAGGATTGGGTTGATTTGAATTGGGATCAATTGGTTTGGGTTGAATTGGCTTAGGTTGTAATGGCTTGGGTTGTAATGACTTGGGTTGAATTGGTTAGGATTGGGTTGAATTGGCTTGGGTTGTAATGGCTTGGGTTGAATTGGTTAGGATTGCATTGGGTTGGGTTTGGCTGAATTGGATTCAGGGTTGGCGATTTTTTTGATTAAAAAAAATCAAAAATCAATTATTTTTCTGATTTTTTCATGATTTTTTTTATTTATTTGATTTTTTTTTTATTTTTTCACCTTTTTTGTCTTTTTGAGGTGTTATTTTTTATGTTGCAATTAGCCTACTAACAATAACAGTATATGGATCATAATGGATGGCTAAAAAGGGCACTTATTGCCTCCAATAATGGCCAACAGGCCAAGGTGGTGTTTACCACTTAGGGATTTTCGGGTAAACAATTATTGATATCCCTATTCATTGGCTTTGTAAAGTTTGTATGGAGCAAGGTACCGTAATGAGCTAAATATTGACCATTTAACTGGCTTCAATATACAAAAAACACTTCAGGAATGCAGATCTCCTAAACAAGTAAGAGTCACATAACAGATAGGTAGCTGATTGCACAGTGCACAGCACTATTGATAGATCTACTAGTTTTATGTCCTATAAATCTACCAGACTCTACCTTCTATACATACCGACTAGTAATGACTGAGTGACTGACTGCACTGTTCCCATTTAATTCAGACCAATAAACCAATACTAAACATAAACTGAACGATAACCAAACAAACCTCATACGACTTGAAACGAGACTTAAGTTATGAGAAAAGCTAACACTGTTTGAAATAAACATGTGCACAATTCATATATTTTATATCCATTCACTGCATTTAATTATTTTATATATAGTCTTATAATTGTAATTGTTTTGTTTCTAGTTTTAAATTTACATATTTAAAGATTAAAATTAAATATTTTAATTAGAATACCGTACTCATATTAGGGTGGAAAATCTTTCTAATTGCCTAAAAGGTCAATACAATCTCAACCTCTCAATATACAGGGTGGAGCAGAACCGACTGAGCAGTTTAGAGGTAAAATAAAAGAGTAATTGAGGTACATAAAGAAGAAAGTTTATTTTCCTAGAGGTTAGCATAACATACCATTTAGAATACTTATGTTTTGAAAACAATATCTGGAAGATGGGGGGCTGTTAGCTGCAACACACTGTTGGAGTCATTCTCAGAGGAGGGAGTAACCATGACAGTGAATTGCGATTGTAATGTTGCAAAATTTCTTGCAGCCCATGATGGAAAACATTGTTGAAAATGAAGCATTGAGAGACGTGTGGTTCCAGCAAGATGGGGCTACAGCTCACACAGCTCGAATGTCACTCAATGTTTTGAAACACATGTTTCCCGTAGGTCTGGTGTCTCTGAGGGGGTGATTTACAGTGGCCTGCAAGGTCACCTGATTTGAGCATTTGCGATTTCTTTCTTTGGGGACATCTGAAAGAAAGGGTTCAGAAGTTGCCCTCGCACCCTACCACAGCTAAGGGAACAGATTATTGCAGCAGAGGTTATGACCATACCTTGCCATATGTGTGAACGTGCTGTAGGAAACTTCCGAGAACAACTCCAACAGTGTGATGCAGCTAACAAACCCCATCTTCCTGATATTGTTTTCAAAACATAAGTATTTTAAATGTTATGTTATGCTAATCATGAGGAAAATAAACTTTCTTCTTTATGTACCTCCATTACTCTTTTATTTTGCCTCAAAACTGTTTAATCAGTTCTGCCCCACCCTGTATAAGCTAGCTAACACATTTAAATTGTATATTGTAATTTGTAATCAATATATAACAAATAGTGAAATAGTTAAGACTACTTATAGCCTTATAAGAATTAGCTAAGCTGCTAGCTACGTACAATGTATTGCACTCTTGATGCCTCTGTACCAAAAACATTCCATTTATTGGAACCTAATACACACTAGAGGCAACAAGTTTATATACCAATTTGTCATTCATAGTACATTTATACTAAACCATGAATAACAATACCTCAATATAAATTAAAGACTGCCACTCAATATTTTTAAATGTATGAAAAAATCAAAAAAATAAAAAAATCATGATTTTTTTATAAAAAAATCAAGTGATTTAATCATATGATTTAATCATTTTGATTTAATCATTGCCAACCCTGATTGGATTGGGTTGCATTGGGTTGGGTTTGATTGCATTGGGTTGGGTTCAGTTAGATTAGGTTGTTTGAATTTGGTTGGGATGAATTGGGCAAGGGTGAATTGGGTTGGCTTGGTTCAGGTGACCAGACTAATGATGTAGTCTGTTTATTTAAAATGATTTATCACAAGCTGCTTTGTTATCCATTGTCAGTGCCAAGAGCCTCTCAACGCAAGCACTCAAATACATGTTCATATATACACTCTCACAGCCATCAGAACTGCGCACTACATCCGAGTACATTGCATAGTTCCGGTGGCTATGAGCGTGTATAATTAGGTACAGCAATCCCTTGATTAGCACGGTTTTGAATACCGCGGTTTTGATTAACGCGGAAAAAAAATTTGCGACCTACCCTTTAAGAAGTTATTAACAAAAAACGCTCAAAACCGTCCCGAGTAGCCCCGGTTGATGGTATTTTTATGTTTACACACTCAAGTCTTATGATGTAAATTTAAAGAGTGAACTAATTTTGGGACAAAATTCTAGAATGTAAAAATGATTGAGTACAATACAGCAATCCCTTGATTAGCATGGTTTTGAATACCGCGGTTTTGATTAACGCGGAAAAAAATTTGCAACCTACCCTTAATCTACGCGGTGCCAGTTTCGATTAGCGCGACTTTTTTTCACAACGCATCATTTTCCCGCCTCTAGCCAGAGGTGTTACGTTCGTAACAAAAGTGTTACTTTTTGCTTATTAGATTTAATTTTGTTACTTATGTTACGACTTTTGGAAAAATTCTCCAAATGTTGTTACTTTATGAATTTCAGCCAATAATTCTTTAAATAAGGTCCCGTTCCGTAGGCACTTGTGCTGACTAAAGAGTCGGTTTAACCGCGCCTTGTCTCGTTCATAACTCGAATGATCGAGTTCGGCAACGTTCGCCGGTAAGTGCGCCATGCCGGTGCTCTAGCCCTTTAAGCCCTGGTGTGACAAATTCGTCACACAGAAAATAAAAGCTTCAACCGAGAGTAATTATATGTTTGGAGTCTAGCCGCGAGTGTGACGGTAGCGTCACATGTTGTGAACTCGTTCGAACGACGTTCGATGGAGTAGGCGCATCGCTACTGCCAGTTTAACACAAAGACTGCGTGTGATTGGAAAAGTAATTCAGATTGTTTTTTCACTTTCGAAACATAATTCAGTGCGTAAAGGGCTAGCCTTCAACTGGTCAAGATCGCTGCCATATCTACTGCTCACTTTTATCAAACTACATAATTTTCCTTTCCTTTGCTATTTTTGAGGATTCATTATAATTATTCCCATATATTCTTAAGTTTGATTAGCGCGGTTTTGCTTAACACGGTAAAACTCGGGGATTTATTAACCGCGTTAATCAAGGGATTGCAGTACTCAAATGTAGGACTCACAGCCAGGAACTGTGCGTTACAGTGCGTAGTTCATGTGGCTGTTGGGGCATATGCTTGGGTGCTCAAGTGTAGCTCTCACAGATATCGGAACTGCACGCTACAGCGTGTAGTTCATGTGGCAATGAGCGCATATGTTTGGGTGCTCAAATATAGCTCTCACAGCCAACAGAACTGTGCGCTACAGCACGTAGTTCAGGTGGCTGTGAGCGTGAATGCTTGGGTGTTCAAATGTAGCTCTCACAGTCATTGGAACTGCGCGCTACAGCGTGTATTTCAGGTGTAAGTGAGCGTGTATGCTTGGGTGCTCAAATGTAGCTCTCACAGCCATCAGAACCACACGCTACGACACAACGTAGTTACGATCATAGCATGTAGATCAATATGGCGCTTCAGCTATATCGATCGTAAATGACGATTTATGGAGAAGCATAATTGGTGACCGGCTTCCAGTGGCATCCACCTTGGCGTCTTTGGCGCATGGAATCAGCATCCTCAACCTATGTTGTGCCATGCTTTACAGTCTGGACCGTGGGAGGTTGTCTGCTCCTCTATTTTAAGTTTTACATTCCCAAAACCCCAAATTACCAAGGTAATTTAAAATGAAAATCTAATTGCACCTTGTTCTTGCCATTTCCGGAACCATGAGATTTCTGCCAGATGAATTACCTACTATCTAGTCATGGTGCAATTCAAAGGTCATTATAAATGACCAACGTCATATGGAGTCTATGAACGCAGTACCCAAGAAGGAGGAACGGCCGGCCTACACACCCTCACTCAGTGGTAAACATTCGTCAACTGGTCTAACTTCCGGCTGCACCATGCACCATCGCTCGTCCAGTGGACTCCATACCTAATCACTCGAACAATGTAAAATGATGTTCCGTGAGTCTTTGAAAATCAATTAAATTGATTAAAAATTATTATTATGTAAAAACGGACACTGTTCTTTATAGAAAAATTCATCATCTATCGTATTTGACCCTTCGTTTGACGTAACTCCTTTTCTAAGTTTAAATATTGGAGGGTGAACTTATAAATACTTTGACAGACTCCTCTTTTGCTGATCGCATACGCAACGTTTGAAGGAAATTCACGAAGAACTTTTGTCAAGTGTATGGAGAATAGTGTATGAGCTCCGGGATGGTGCGTAGATGAGTCAGGGACTTTGAAAATGGCCGAACTGACGTCCTCGACGACGGCGGAACTGACGGCCGTGCTGGGCGGCCATCGGTTTCCGACGTAACAATTGCCAAGTTTGAAGCGGTAATGCTTGAAGATAGAATGATTACAGTTTAAGAGCTGTGTGAAAAATTTTTGAGGTTGGAAAAAAACAATTGACGAGATTTTGCCTGAAAATTTAGTTGATTCAAAGGTCTATGCAAGATGGGTACAAAAAAGCTCACAGCAGACCACCAGCAGCAGCGGGCGTCCATGCACGGCGTCAGTTTGGCCATTTTTAAAGTCCCTGACTCGTCTACGCACTATCCCGGAGCTCATACACTCTTCTCCATACACTTGACGAAGTTTTTCGTGAATTTCTTTCATTTATTTTTTCTCAGCTGCCAAGAAACGTGTAACAGACCGCAACTCGCAGCTGGCGGGAGACGCAAGAGAAAGCACAATCACTGACGCCCTCTGGGGCAAGATCAAGCGTCGCAGGGAGGCTGGCTGGTAAGGGATTAGAGTCGAGAATCAAACAGCCTGCCTCATGACCTAGCCGCGCATAGAAATGATTCTAGCGCCAGCGGCAGCCTGTGGAACTTATTACCAGTATGGAATTCTGTATAGGTAATATATTATCATGTTAATATAATAAAATGTATCGAAAACTTACCACCTTACAGCTTACACCTTCCACCAAAGTGACAATTGATACTCATTACACTGAGCTCGTCAGATCAGAAACTGCGGACACCCGGACAGCCGCACTTCCTTTATCTCGCTTGCGTGTGGTTCAAAAACCGATAAAAAGTCGGCGACTTCCCAAATGCAAACACTAGTCGTGTATGCGTATCGAGAAATTTTTTGTAAAGAATATGTTCCAAAATAAAATAAAAATTACGTCATCTTTTGCAGAAAGTTCTCACGATTTCATCGATACCCACAAAGTTCTCGAATCCACACGAAATGATGGGATAAACTGCTAAACTTTCACGGCGTATGGCAACATTGTGTTGACTGTTGACATTAGACAAGACGGTGT